>NW_005054311.1:9867958-9879952 GCF_000277835.1 Geospiza fortis
AGGCTGGACATTTACAAGGTAGTTAAGTATGTAACATGCTTACAGAATTGGACTTTAATTCCTCTTTAATTACCCCATTTCCTCTCTCTCTTGCTACAGATCTGAAATTATCTGGATTGCTTCTAAATTGTATAATACTGCTTCTCTACTTCTGAAATACACTAAAATTTTTTAAAAGGGGAGACTAGGAAATTAAAGAGACTCATGAAAATTTCATAGGTTCCACTGTCAAATTCTCCTACTTTTATACATTGAAAGTCCAACCATTTATCTTGAGAGCCTTACTATCAGAATATCTTCCTCCCCAATATTTATCAAGGTCATCAGTGACCAAGGTTTTGTTAACAAATGTGGGCATGCACAGACACACAACACAAACTCATTTTGCAAAGGCAAGAAGTTAATTTTCACTGTATGTTTAAGATAGGGAGTTGCTGTCTCAGTTTGATATGAAAGATACAGAGTATTTTGCTCAAAATTACAGCTATTCCTTTTTTTCCCCGCAGCACAATGAAGTTTCAATGAGTCAGTTTATCTGTGTAGATTGGTTTATGAATTGCATTAATTAATAACTGCATTCTTTGAAAAATGTAACCAGCTCTTTAGCATCTGTCCCAGTCTTTTCTCTGTCTCAAATGACACTAAAAAAGGAATAAAGCACACTTTTATCAGGAATGCTACTTCACTACAGGAAGGTAAATGACAATTTGAAGCCTCTGAACACTGATTGCAATTGCTCCCCATCAAAAATAAAAAGTGGTTGTTGGGGTCAAAATCCCCAAATTGCCAGTGATGTTTAAGTATTTCATCTTTAAATATCAGCTGAACTAGTCAATAATTTAAAAGTTACCCATAACACTTCTGCCTTGACTGCACTGCACTGTAGAGAAAAGTAAAGATGATGACACAAGGGGAAACAGAGCACATCACCTGACTCATTCACACCCCATCTTAAATATGGTGAGGCCTAATTAACAATACCTTAGATATAAACTAAAGGAAATATTCTTAAAGTACCACATAGTGAATTGAAGTAATATGCAAAAGTTGCTGCTGAAAAAACACAATGCTTGAGTAAGCTGTCCACAGAAAACTGACATATTTTTCTTTGGGCTTAGATATCTATATGAAACTTTGGAATTTCAAGCAACTAAATCTTTCTAGGAAAAACACCAAGGAAGAAAAAGCTATATTTGAGCATATTATGTATTAGTTATATAAATTACAGCTTTAAACAGCTGTGATTTGGTATTTACTCTAAAGTCAACAAATAATTTTAAAGTTGCAATTACGAGAAATCTAAACTTACCACATAAGTAATATGCAGTTTATTTACCAAAAAGAATTGCCTATATATATATAACTACATACATCCACACGGGAGTGGGACCTTTTCCTTTCTGCCTGCTGTATTTTGACCCCAGAACAGGGAAAGAGGGATAAGGCAGAGTCTTTACACAATACTCCAGAGAGTTATTGCTGCTCTTTCCTTCCTTAAGCAAAAGGAAGGGCTGGGATGGATATTGCAGTTCTTACGAGTGCTTCTTGAGAAAAAGATACTGCAAGGGAAAATATGCTGACATTCCTGGCTGTACCAAAAACCAAAATCTGACTTTTAAGATGAATTACAGGTTAAATAATCAGCATTTTAAAATGTGTACTTAGCACTGTGGATAAATCTTATCCTGAAGATGATACATTTCAAAATTCTAATAAAAGATGATATCTGAGATATAAAAATGAACAATAAAATCACACATTTTACCCTACAAAAACAATAAAAACTAACTGCTCTGTAACATTTCAGTCAATAAAGCAATGCAATTGAATTTATAACTTTGGTAAGGAGGCTCAAGAAAAACTAAATAAACTATTTCATGAAGTATTATAGCAAGAAATACTTGAAGAAAACTGTGGATAAATATAAATGCAATTGATTAACTAAAGAAAATAATGACAAAGAATTAAATGCCAGGGCATACCTTTACAGATCTGTGAGGGCAGTCACATTATTTACCAAACAGCAAGGTATCCCCATGCCCAGTATGGGCAGAAGGGGAGAACACAGACAGGGGTCTGTGTTTCTCTGCTTACAAGACACAGAGTGTTCAGGCTTTTAAGCAGTGAGCAGGATTGTGTGGGGTTGGAAAGACTTCTGTCCATCTCCCACTCCACACCAGCTCAAATACCTCTGACCATGGCAGCATTCCAGAGGTGCTCCAGTGCATTTCCATGCTCACAGCAGAGCTCCACCACCAGTCCTTGAGGAAACACCGTGCTACTTCATGGGTTTTGTAAATAGTGATACAGTGATTTCAATAACACTGTTTTGGTTTTACACTCTGACTTAGATCTGAAATACAATGCAGTAATTTCTGGCTCACGTCGACTTTTTTTGGTGAAACATAAGCAAATACTACCTTTTGTTGCAGACACTCAGTGATTCTGCAGCACTAGTGGTTGCACATACACAGTGCAGATAAAGTGGTGTTTACAGCAGCATTACCACAGATGAATTCTAATCTCAGTCCTAACCCTAACCTGATGGACCATTTCTTATCCTGTACTTGAAGATCAGTCACAAAGCCTCTTGAGTACAAATTGGAATTATAAGTAATTTCAGGCCTCCTTATTTTCCTTACCATTTCACATAGACACAAGGAGGGCACATAAGCCCATGTAATCATTCAGTGAGTTGTGGACTCAAAATATCTCTTTTCTTCTTTATCCTTTAGTTCTATATTGAATTTGGACAAATCTTACAATAAATTTATTTTATTTACTCAATGAATGATGTTTTAAGGCAATGTGGTCTTCTTATGGTTAAGCAATGCAAAATAAATATATGGCTTCAATTCTGTATTGCTGGGTACTAAAAATTAATTACATTATGATGTAAGTAATAATTACACAAAATCATTGTTAAAATCAGCTAACAATATTTCAATCATTATGTATGGTAATAACCAATTTGGGGGTGAAGGTGCTAGAAAGTATAAAAAATAGTTCATAGCAGCGACATTTAATTTAAAAAGGTAAAAAAAAAAGAAATCAAGTGTTTGAAAAACCTTCTGTCACTAAGCTGACATGCAGAGCTGTAGCGTGGAAGTCACTTACAGACACCACACAGCCACAAGGTTGTTGGCACTTGGCTTTACCAAAAATTAAAACCATGAGACAAAGGGGTAGAAGGGATGTAAAATGCAGCCAGTGCGTGCCACTGCTGAGTGCGTGCCTTTCATAGCCATAATTTAAAGAGATCAGAAGGGGGAAAAATGAAGCCCAATAAAAATGGAAAATGTTAGATTAATGACACAGTCATTAAAATAAAAAAGGTGGAGTTATAAGAGGAACGACTCTTATTTGAATTATTGAAATTAAACAAGTTATTGTAACAATCATTCTAAAAATCACATTTTACTAAGTTCAAGGAAGGAAGGAAAAAAATAGAAATCTTCATGGGAATATTTCAAATTGTCAGTGGCTTTAAAAAAGTGATTTAAGATTTTCTCTTGTATCTTCTCTTTCAATTTTAGAATTTTAGTTGCCATATATTATAATGGTATTTTAGCTATAAAAGTAGTTTTCCACTCACTGTTCTCTTGCCTTTCAAGGAGACAAACAGTTTTTCTTTCCTCTAAATGAGCACAATAAAATGGGTAAGCTGTCTGGGGAAAAAGAACCCAGACAAACTGGTGGTATAAAGCCCAACAGAAAAATGTGGTACAGAGAAGAGGCCATCTAAAGCATGTTTACTGTATGCCATGTAATTTATTCTACCAGTCATGTTAGAATAAGAGTTTCTCACTGCTGAATTATCATTAGGTTTTGTTCAAAAACAAACCCATTGTAACTGCTGAGACTGTACCTTAAAGAAAGTGTGGGAGAAAATCTGCATGCAAAACTGTACCATGAAAATAATAATTATGTAATAAATACTTAAACAAGGATTCTAAAAATCAGGGGCTACATCCTGCTAAAATTCCCTACAAACCTGCTTCTATAAGCTCTATGCATGTCTGTATGCATTTTAGTAGACTAATTTTCAGCACTTCAGTAAGCATTCTCCTATCTTCTTGGAAACCTTCCTGATGTATCAATTGAACTATCAGTTATGAAAAGATTGATATCAAGAGTCATCTAAATGAAAAATAGAATAAAAATGCAAACTATAGATGCATTTAGAAGAACCAAAGCTTCACAAGATTTTCCTCTCCCTAGTTGATGTAGGCAAACCAACAGATTGTCTTTCTGTCAGGCAAACCCTGATGGAGATAAATGTAAAGGCTGGAGTGCATGCCTAATTTTTACACACAAGCTGCAACCAGACCATGGATTTATGCTTCAAGGCAACCAGATTTCTCCTTGTGTACTCTTACAAACTGCTGTTGCACTCAGTCCATCTTGTTTAAATGCCTTTAAAACCACACACAGGCTCTGCCCCCCCTCCACTCCTACTAATTATATACTTTTTGTTTGAAGAAGCAAGCCCTTTATTGCTCATAATTTTAGCTATCACTTGCTTGGGCACCTTCTACAGATCAATAGCACATAGTTAAGTGGATGAAAAGGCTAAATGTGATTGTCATTTGCAATTCAAGGTTCCGTGTTCCCCCCACATACACCCCCAACACCTTAAACTTTTAAGCGCTGAGCTTGGATTTAATTTTAGAGCACTGAATTCCTGTTGCAGGTATACAGTAGCTGTACATTCAAAACCTTTTGTCTTAAATTAAATATCTGTCATTTTTTAAGGCCAGAATACTGGCCTAGGTTATAATAAAAACTAGCATCCAACCTGCAATTTTACAGATTCCATTGCTGGTGGCCATACATCTTTGATGGCAAAACTACATTGGTTGTAGCGCCATAAAATCAATAAATATTAACCTTTTCTGACACTTTCTGCACGGATGCTTTATCAGTCGCTGTCAGGTGATAGAACAGTCAGTGATGTACTGTATTTTTCGGCTCAGAACCAAAACCAAACTAAGAAATCAATGTAGATTAACAAGCCTTTAAATACAAAAATCGGCAATGAAATTTTGGTTCTATACAATAAAAATTAAAATCACAATACTGCAGAACCATAAATCTATTACTAATATTTCTAAAAATATGTGAAATATAAATACACTATTTCTTATGGAAAATTAATCACAATGAAGTGAAATCAGTTTTATATTTCATGACTGACTTACCTATTACAGCTTATAAAATAAAAAATTTACCCAATAATACAAACACTGTATCTCAGTATTCTTATTAGAAACTCAGAGTTCCTGGTTTGCTGAGAGATTCAGCTCAATACACTTAAAACTCAATTTCTAAACAATGCAAACAAAAAAATAAAAGTTTACTGGAAAGTGAAAAGACATCCTTTAAGTTATCTCCCACCTCATATAACTGTAACAATAACCACGTTTAGATGCTCCTAAGCATCTTAGAAGCCTAAGGCCTTTAATTATTGGAAAACATCTTGCTGTGTACAATCCATACTGTAGCAGGGTACAGATTGAAAACTTGGATTGGTTCTACTTCTCTCTGTCCTAAACACTGCAATTTCTTCTAGATAACACTGTACTTGTTTACCAGAGCATTAGAAATTATGTTTACTTCTGTGTAATTCATGTTAATTTCTTTATTAAAATATGAGCTCGTCAGATAGCATGGCCTTTCCAAAACACTTCAGACTTCTTAAAAGCTACCACGAATCTTGAAAGCTTATGACATGTTCTATAATTTCTTCAAACATGGAATCTGGTAGTAATTTCTTGGACAACAATGGCTATATGGGTATATTTATAGTCAGAAAATCCTGAAAAATAAGGACTGTAATTTGGCTTTATTCATCCTATATAGCCAAAGCCTATTAGAACTTATCAGTAGTTTTTAAATCTGTTATCAAGTATCTTTATAACAATGCAGGTGGAGCATTGGTGTAAAGGCAACAATTACCTTCTTTTCAAAGTAAGAGATAGTACCTGAAACACTAAAGTAAATTAGTAAAATCTACTGAAAATACAGAATTACTGTTCCACCAAATTTAGACATATATACGCCCAGTGAAATCAGTAGCAAGTACACAACAGTATTTGGAGAAAGAGGGAACTGCTTTGGGAAATGCAATATAATGCTATGGTATGCAAATGAAACATAAATTCAAAAGCACTAAAAGATTTATCAACATAAACTTTATATTTTAAACTGAAGTACAACTTTAAATTTGCTGTTTCTTTCTATAACATCTGCAATTCTAGATTAGCAAAGAAAGAGACCTACTTCTGCCAATCAGCATCAGGGGCAATCAAATTGCAAATTCTACAATGATTTCTTTAAAAAAAACACTGGCAAAAATAACTTTAATCAGCTCAGTTTATCTGTTAATGCTAATATAGAAAGGATCTGCATTTATTTTGAAAATCATCCATAAGAAAAGAAATAAAGAAAAAGAAAAGCTGTGAATTTAAGAAAGGATGAATTCTAGAAGTTGATAAAATTTAAAAATAATTTGAAAAAATCATTATGCCTAAAATTCTCTCATGTCACAATGTGGACATCTCCTTATAGCTTACTTCTGCATAGCAGAATCACCACAGAGAGATGGCACTGACATTGCAAAGTGCATCATCTTTAGTTTGGGAGCCACTTGTGCACCTGCGCAGCCACCTTTTGAGACTCACTTCATAGCAGAGTCTGAGTTGCCTTACATAAAAGCATCACCCCAAAATCAATCCTTTTTCTCCCAGTTTTTGGTGACAAGGTGGCAGCAAAATCAAAGCACTTTCAGAATCAGGAGGTCTAGGTTCTCCACCAAAGTGTCATTTGCTCTCTCTGCTTTTCCAAGATTCTCAGGAGGCCTATGATGGTTATACCAAGTTATAACCATTTACTCTGTGTCCCTGAGTACTTGGCCAATATCCCAAACCTGACAATATCTTCCTGCAATTGGAGTTGACTGTTGCATACCAGTCATCAGACATGACAATAGCCTTATTTATCAGAAATGCTCTATTTTTTCGTTAATTTTAGAATGATTGCGTTTTATAATTTTAAAACTGATATCTCAAGACATTATAAGAAATAAATGCAATCAGTTGGTCACTTAAATAGCTCAAAGGTTTGCAGGAAACAGCATATGCAACAAAATAGCCCCCACAACTACAACAGAGAACAGAGGATTGTGTTCCGATCTTAGCCCTCTTGATCTGTACTACAAGTAGGGCTCTGCTGAATTACAGATAACTGAGATTTCATTACTTTCATATGCTGATAAACCTCTAACTTCACATTTTAGTATTTTTGTTTGAGTGGATAGAAGAACACAAATGGCTCAGCAAATTTTACTGACAATTTTGAAAGTAGCTGAATTGCTCAGGGGAAGGTGGACTACAAAAGAAAGGGTCAACAACAATTAATAGAACACTGAATACTATTGTAACAGTAAGGATTTGTAGATAAATCCTTACCAGACGAGGCTAACTTGAGTTGACTAGAAGCAGCTTTATCCCACGGGCACTTTGTGGTGGTGACATGCACTAATATGTGAGGACTCCAAATGTTTCACCATGGTTTTTTCTTTTTAATTTTACATTACTCTAACATTCCAGAAACTACTAAAACTATTTTACCGAGTGCACAATTGGTTGTTTAATACTCCTATCCTAACTTCAAATCTTAAAAAAAAGAGTTCTGAATTTCAGATACACCAAATCCAAAATCAATGTTACATTAAAAATATTTGCCTAAAACCTTTCAGTGTATCTTGAGATAACTTGATAATCAGTTTTGACTTTCTTTGCTATCAATAGATGCTTTCATTTTATGTTTCCTCTAGATACTATTACTTCAAAGTAGGCAAATTCTTTTACATCTCATAAAACCTGTTTTCTGAGAACCGTTATCTGCTATTAGTTCCCAGACTGATTAAGAACTACCATTTTGGCAACATCTAAAAGAAGTAGGAGCATAGTTTAGCATGTAGTATGGTAGTTATCTCAATGATTCTTTGTAAGAATCATCTATCATTCCAAACACTTACAGGGCAATCCACTATTTTAACTATAGGAAAACTACTAATAAAAACCTCTTCCATTAACAATATTCTAAGTTTCTGAAATGTTATTTAAGCAGGCATTGTGACAATCAGGATCTGATCTTATTTAAATACCAGAGAAGTCCTTTTAGCTATACACCTGTCCAGCAAGTCTGTTTTTGGATGTCAGAGACCTCCTCTACTTTCCAAAGCCGAGGAACCAGAATTGCACCCACTTAAACCAGCAGTACCTTTCATCCAGACATTTGGAATCTGAACCAGTGATCTGAATTGTCTGTTGCCCAAAGCTTTTACTAATGCTCAAATTCCTATGCAATTTATATGAAAATTGCAGTCACTTTAAGGTCTCTTTTTACTATCAGAGAAAATTATATGAAAATCATATTGTAATGACTCAGAGAATGAAAACATCTGTATTAAATCTGCAGTGGTTACTTAAGTACAAACCATTTCTTTGATGTTAGATATTGATGAGCGCATACTCATTCCAATAAATGCAAGACATGCGCAAAATATCTTAAATTCAGAAGACGTACTAAGAAAAAGGGGTTCCCCACTAACTGGCCAGCTGGGAGTTAAGAGGTATGATATCTGCCTCCATGGCTTTTTGACATGACACAAGAATTATAGACAGCCAACATGCAGTGTATTTATATGAGATATAGTTTCATATTATGCTCTTATATGTTCACCAAGAAAGTGAAGCAATCTTTCTTCTGTGAGACTCCTACCTATCTTCATTTCCTTTAGTGCAAACAGTTATAGACAAGCTCCTCTCTGAACTGATAATTTTTTAGAGGTCATTCAGCCCATAATTTCAGGTCCTAGTCACTATCCTGATGGTCCTTCTTAGGAAATTGGACCCAGTGGGAACGTTTTTTCCTTCTGCTTAGTCTATGGGTCAGCATTTTCCTTCCCTTGTACTTCTTAATTCCCTTAAGTGGCAATTATTTAAGGTAGAGTTAGAGAAGGTGCAATCTACATTCATCCAATAAAACCTAAATATTAAAAAGGACAGAAAAATCCAGCATGGTTACTAAGGATATATGGGAGAGCATTTAGCATTTGAAAGGTACCAAAGATCTGGTAAATGAAAAGATGGAAAAAATTATGAAGAACTATTGGAAGTAAAATAGAAATTAGAAGTACAAAAGAACATGAGTATCAGACAGACAAGGCATCCTACTTAGAAAGGTCAAGACTCAAGATGCCATGTCAAGAAATTAATGGAAAGTCAGTGCAGAACAGATTGGATTAATGAAAGCAAACAAAAAGAAAGTCCAGAAGAAATTTTAAAAATCAGCATGGAATTGCAATGATTTGTGATTCATTGGAGCAATTATTGCTGAGGGCTCTTCTCTTCACTCATGATCCAAAGTAGTAAAGCACCAAGCACAGAACTAACACTGTGCTTCAATCCCTCATACCTATGTTCTGGCTTTGGCTCAGGTATTTAATTAATTTACTTCACAGTTGCTGGTATGTGTTGGATTTGAGCTGGAAACCTTGCCATAGGGATGATTTTGCTAGTCCTGAGCAGCGTTTGCACCAAGTCAAAGCCTTTTCTGCTCCCCACTCCACCAGCGAGGGAACTGGGGGTACACAAGGAGTTGGGAGGGGACACAGCCAGGACAGCTGACCCAAGTGACCAAAGGGCCATTCCATTCAACATGGCATCATTCTCAGCATGTAAAGTGGAGGGGTAAAGAAGCAAAGGGGGGGATGATTGGAATACTGGTATCTGTCTTCCCAAGCCACCATTACATGCCATGGAGCCCAGCTTTCCTGTAGATAACACCTGCCAGGCCACGTGCCATGATGAATTAATTCCTTGTGTTGCTTTACCTAATAAACTGCCTTTATCTCAGCCTAAGAGCTCTCTCAATTTTGAGACTGAGATTCAATCTTCTGATTCCCATCATCCCTCCATTGGTGGGAATGAGTGATTGGGGCGTGGCACTTCGTTGATAGCTGTAAACCACAACATCAGCACTTTTCTGATTCTGAAATTTGCTATTATTTGTGCAGTAATGAAGCTATGACTAACAAGCAGGTAATTCTGTGTAACTTATAAAAAAATCTAAAACTCAGACAAAGACTTGCAAGCAGATGCAAATACTAATAATTTAAGCTATTTATCAATAATAATTTCAGTGCAGGTTGTTGGGACACCAGTAACGTCTCACAGGAAGAAAAAGCATGAAGTGTCCCCTAAGTAATGCACAGCCACAGAGAAAGCCACCAAGAGGTGGTGGCATTTTGTAGGCAAAATACACCCTGCTATGGTTATTTGAAATAGAGTGCCCATAGGTCTTTGAAGCACTGTTAGTTCAACTCTGCAACTGATGAAATAATTAGTTCATAATGAAGACAGCACAGTTGAGAAAATATGTTATTTAAGTTTATTTAGAGATATTTATTATTTATATTTCTGTTTGAATTAAATTTTTGAAAAATTACTTCTATCACAGACTAGGAATATATAATTATTTTCAATACAGTTGAAATATATAAGTTATTTAATAAGTTTTATCTACTAAATATATTAAAAATTTATCACACATTTAAAAAAAATTCATTTCGTTCTTCAAGTTGTGTCTTATATTGTGCTTTATATTTACTTTAATGAAAATTAAAATATAAGACCTTTATATTTCTTAGAATTCCAGTATAACTTCCCTAGATGATAGACTAAGAGATCTAGACTTAAAAAAGTATAATAGGAAAGCAATTTAAATGTTCAGAGTATAGGACAATCTCCACATAAAAATATCCTGAATTATTCCTAGGCACTATACATCTTTATTTTTTATTCCTCCTGTAAGATTATCACCTTTCTTTTTGTTTGTTGTAAAGTTTTCTTCATGACCTTGATATCACATTTTTGGTGCTTTTTTATGAATTTTAATATGTTGATATTCCAATACTAGTATTTCCTTTTATTATTTACATTTGCCACAGACTATTATGCATATATATCTTCTAGCACAAATATATTTGCCTTTCTAGATGGCTGTCCTGTCTTAAGGGCTTTCTTCTGCTTCTGCACTTAAATATTTCAGCCTTGCTTTAAAAGTTTTATGTTAGGATAGCCTATTTTTAGCTCCAAATAGGCAATAACGTGGCTCGTTCTTCATGAAGGATATTTTATCTATTAATATAATGAAATAGTATCTTGGAGTAAGATTACCTTCTTTTCATTGGTGAACATGACATCCTTGCAGAGCCACCAGCCTTTATGGATACCAGCAGGGATCCAGCACGGGCAATGCAAGGGATTTGCAAGGCAGATGCTCATCCAAGGGTGCTTTAAGGCTTCAACAAAAATTCAGACCTGAAGATGGTTTCTCTACCATCCATGGTGGCACAGCTCCCATGCAGGCTCCCAGCCTGGTTCCCAACTTTGGGAACTGGAATGCCACAGAGAGAAACGACAGGAAAGGAGGTGCACACCAACACCCAGATTAAATATTTAGATATGGGCAAAGAGATTAATCTGCTCAGGAACAATAGTTCACACCACAAAATTAAGTTGTCCTGTTACAAACTGGGATAGTTTTGAGAAAAGGAACAATGACTGCTAGGAGGGCCGTGGACAGAAGTGCACTGGAAAGAAAGCAGGATTGTGAATGCATGGTTCTGGTGCTCCACACAATATGGAAACTCCTGTGCAATGGCCCTGCAGCTTATGGCACACAACAGGACACCTGTTATACCTCCACTGAGCAGAGGTATTGAGAAGTGTTCCACACTTTGGTCTAGGCAGTATTTTCCTTTTCCTTTAAAACTATATTCTGAACATTTTTTTCTTCAGTGAGACTGATTGGCTTTCATTCTTATCTGAGAATACCTTTCACTTAAAGGATGTAACTAATATTAACAGTGGTGGGTTTTGAATATTAGATGATGTAATATTTGCATCAAAATATTTCAACACC
>NW_005054311.1:9879994-9904913 GCF_000277835.1 Geospiza fortis
AAAGGAGTCCCTATGCTCTTCAACAGCAGCAGAAAAAGCAATATCCTAGGGAAAAAAAAAACGACAAAGTACTTTCATGAAGTCAATTTTTTTTTCTACTTCACTTGTTACCAGGAAAGAACCAGCTTTGATGTCATGACCACCCAGATAAATATCCTGGCTATGGAAGCTCTGCTAGGTATACAATGCCTTCTAAAAAAATGACAGTTCTAAAAAAAAATTACTTGGTTTTTTTTTAAACACAGATTAATCCCTCCTGAAACACAATAATACATAATCTACATATGTTAAAAAGAACCTGGCTTTCTCCTTTACAAACAGAAAATCATTTATACTAGGTTTTTATTTCAAGCACACACTAAAATTATTATTCTTCACAAAAGAGGAAAGGGAGTGTCTGCCAATCAACATGACATGCTATTGAAAGACTGGTACTAATAGCTATGACAAGAGCAAACCTGTTTGAAGCAGAGCTGCTGCTGCTTTTTTCTTTTTTTAAAGTATACCAGCCACCAAAAATAATGCTTTATCTGACTAGAAACCCAAGCAATATTCCATTGCTGTAAAATCTTGCACCTGATTTCTAGCAATGATAATTTTAATATCGCTTCAAATGACAGCATTTAAATGTTTTATTTAAACAGCGATAAAGACTAAGAACATTAACTATTAAAAAAAAAGTTAAATACTCTTGCAAACAAAACTGTGTATCTATTCTTCGGAGGTTTTACATCAGATATGAATTACAAGTTTGTATAAGTACTCAACTGACTTGTATTTCCATTGCTGCATTGATAAATAGCATTTTCTGATTTTATATTTTTTATTTTGATAAATTTAGATTAAATTTGGATTAAATTTGTATTTTGATAAAATTTGATAAATTTTAATAGAGAGTGTTAGAGCAAACAGGCTTTTATTATTTCATTTTTCCTATTTTTTAACTCTATATTTTCTATTAAAGAATCAAAAAGACACAAAAGGAAGGAGTAGCAAAAAATATTTAGAAGTAAAAAAGCACTAGGATACTAATATAATTGCTATATTATCAGGTTCTGTGCGTCCAATTCACATTCTGAATAAGTCTGCAGTTTCCACTTGGTAATACAGTTATACCTTGATAAAATCACATAATAGATCACACCATAACTTTTAGCAATCAATTTTTTCTCTTAATAATTTGATAAATGTAGCTGTCAAGTGGGATAAAGATCACAATTTTATTTGGGATTAACTATTTGAACTTTCAGAATTCCATTCATGAATATTGCAACTGTTACAACTGATAGGATCACAATTGTGTCCCCTGCTGATGATGCAATCATGCTGCAGGTTGCTGGTACAGCCCTGTTTCTCAAAAGCCAAAGAAACTGAAAGAGAAATGTGTGGAAAGCACAGCCTTTTGAAAAGTGCACTTAAAGTTTGCAAAAACACTTTTCAAACATATATAAAAGAACAGACAATAACACAGTAAGGGAACTGCCAGAGAAAGAGCAGGATTTTATACAGATTCTTTAAACACATTAAACAAATAAATAAACGCATGTTACAAGATATTTTATCAGGGATTTACTGACATACCAGAAACAAACAGTTTAAGTGAGTGTATTTCCACTTCAGGCTCAAAGAAAGTAAGAATTTAGCACTGATGATGTGAATGTTGCCTCCCTGAGAAAGAACACTTTGGGGGACTTACCTGTCTCCTCAGCTATTCCACTGCTATCACAACATACAAACAGATTCACAAACACAGCCCTTAACAGGAGGCTGTGGATTAACACTATTTGAAGGTTTAAGAGCAGAAAGGACTATAAGATAATAGTCTGACTTGTGGTATATCAAAGCCCCCTTACGTTTTGCAGTGAACCCAGCAACCTTGGGCCCTCCTAAAACCTATTTTCCAGAAAGACATCCAGTCTTCTCAAGGCTCAAAGGAACAGAAGAAGAATAATTTCTTTTGCTAGTTGCTGCCAGAGCTCAATTGACCTCATATTTAAGTGTTTGCACCTTGTTTCTCATTTCAATTTGTCTGACTACGCTTTCAGTAACTGATTTTTCTTAGGCTTTTCTCAGCTAGACTAAGAGTAGCTCATGTCTGATATTTTCTCCCTGTGAAGCAACTCATACACTATAATCAAGTACCTATCTATCATTTGGTCATGAATTATGTAACTCTTCATGAACACTAAGCGTTCAATCACCACGTAGGCAGCCAACTGCCAAAACACAATCGTCACAATCTTTGTTCTGTGAATGCCCAACCCCAGAGGCACCTATAATTTTCACAGAGGCACAGGCACACAAAGCTGTACTTCCAAGCATTCCCCAAAACATGTCTGTGCAGAGCAGGGAAGCAGCTCACACTTTTAGTTCTGTCAGCATCCATAGGAGTAAGTGATCCTCCACTCCTACTCATGGGCTATGGGTGGAAGACTCTCACCACACACTGGAAAATTTGAGTGCTTTGCAAGCATAGTATCACTGCCACAGGAAAAAAAACCACAAAAACCTTACCAAAGAGTACAATGAGTTGAGCTGGCTTCACTGATTTATTTTTGTTTAAAAATGACTTCCAAGAAGACTGCTAATTCTAAATTAAACATCACCAAATTTGCAATGCCTTAAGCAGTTCCCTAATCACACAGTTGACTGTTATGAAGCCATTTTACAGCAAGAGCTTTGTGACTTAAAACTATTTGCATTGCACCTATTTTGCACATGAGAAAACTTGTACAAAAAGCAGGACCATTATCTCTTTTGCTCAGTGAATAACCAGGCTATTCTGATTTCTAGGGTTGCATACATTCTCGGAAATCATCTCTACTTTTACAGTGCAGCATGGAAATAATGATATGGAAAAAAACCCTCAGTATCACTGCATAACTTTCAACATCATCACAAAACCAATAATGAACAAACTGCTTCCCTTCTCTCTGAAGAGTTTTTTGCTTATGACCAGTTTAGTATCCACAGAAGGCCACTATGGCACACTGTGAGATGCCATGAACTCTGCAGCTATTGGAATAATGGAGATGTTCAGGCATAGATATTACACTGTTTGGACATAAATAATGCATCATAATAGTATCACAATGTTTTTAAGACAAGAGCTCCTAAATGATGAATATTTAGTTCAAACTGAAATTATCTCTACCAAGTGATGTTGCTCCAAAGCAGACGAAGCACTGAGAAAGAAAACTGGAATACTGATCCCTGGCAAGATCTACCACAGATATGGGCCCTTCCCCTGTCCCACTTGACAAAGTATTCAGGTTCAGTTCAACGCAGTATTGCAATGTAGCATCAGTTAGAATAAAATACATTCAAGAATTTTGGAAATGCAACACACACAAGAATCAAAATATTTCTTCAGCTTGCTTTGAGACGCACAATTCAGACAAGCCCACAGTAAGAAACGAATTTTTTTAAATAAAATTATTTCCTTTTTAAAATGATAGTCACCAACATGATATGACAATTCACTCATCTATTGCATTCATTTTCCTTTTGTAATGACACACATTCAGATTTGCACATGGACAACAAGAATGTACATAAACAGCTTCTACTAGAACCAAATTTCTATCACTTAAACATTACCTGCAGAATTCCTGAGCTTACTCGTAAGCCCATTTCTGTTCTTATAACAGCTGTAAGATCTATCAGTATCTTAAAAGTGGTTTTTAAAAGAAAATAAATTCTTATTGTGGATAATGGCTAACAGTCTCTGGATTCCTGGCTTTTTTTCCAACAAAATTTCAATTTTAACACAGACCTTGAGAAAACGGGTCAAAGAATATCAAGAAATAGGCACCAAATTCCTACAGAACAATGCACAGACATTTTTAAAAAACAGATTTGATGCTTCATATAAAAATTAAGTTTAAATGCATAAACTGGTATTTGAAGCGTACATCAAATTCAAGTCACAATTTTATGTGCACTGCATATATCTTTGTTGGCTTATGTGCATTAAAGGCCTGTTGCTCAAATGTAATAAATTTTAAAAGTTAAAGAAAAAAGTATAATCCAGACTGTTATTGTTTTAAAATATCTAAAATTTATAAGGAATATAGTTGTATTGTTAAATAACTCCCCCTATGACAGAGGGAACCTATAGCAAAAAGAGGAAAGAAAATCTGAAGACCTGGTTTGTTGGCATTTCTATATATCAATTTAGAACAGAAGTGCTATCACCTTGCAATTACAGTATCATCCTCACAAATGTAAAAACCAACTTCTTTTGCCTTCCATCTCCCACAGCCCCTCCCTTCCTCAAGCTCCTTACTAACCCTGACCCTATGAAGCAGTACAGTAGCTGCCAAAGAAAGCTAACTAGAAACTAATATTAGAGCATTATATTATCGTAGCAGGGCAGCTCTCCCCCACCAGAGCTTATCTGTTGTTTGTTAACCAGTCAGATAACTCAAACAAGACAAGCTGTCTTACAGTGAGTTATTTTGGCACCATGGGGTTGACACCTCCCAACTGCCAATAAACATCTTACTAATGGAAGTGAGATCTGGAAAGATAAGCTGGATTTTTGACAGACAGATATCCACTTTAAAACTGTAAGAGCCATACCAAACTCCCACAAAGCAGAAATTTTCTATACATTTCCCTGGAAATGTGTGGAGTTTCTCCCATGAGTACGAACACCTGCTTTGCAGTTACTCCCCAGGGATTAAGTGAAGGAATGTGCACATTACCATGGTTTCA
Source organism: Geospiza fortis (assembly GCF_000277835.1). Classification (NCBI taxonomy): domain Eukaryota; kingdom Metazoa; phylum Chordata; class Aves; order Passeriformes; family Thraupidae; genus Geospiza; species Geospiza fortis. The sequence continues at coordinate 9,884,714 of NW_005054311.1, forward strand.
GTGGTAAGTTAGATTTGACTCCTAATCGATACTTTTCCTAGCTCTAATATAGGTACCTTGATATTGTGCACTTTTATGTTATGCTGTAATCTACTAGTAGTTCTTTTTCGTTTTATACTGTGTAGTAAGTGGTTTTGATTAAGATCTTTCATCTGCTATCTCTTGTCTGTTTAATAAATAATTAATTTTATAAACAGATCTGACTTGCCATCATTAGAACTTGCAGGTCAGGGTGATTCCTTGAACTTAAACTGTTGCCAAAATCTGAGGCTAAGGCTTGTCTGAAGCTTCCAGTCCTCCCGCAACAATTATAAAGAACATTAAATCTAAATTGGAAATCCAATTGTCAATCTTCATTTCACAGACAAGAAACAGACCTGACTTTTACTCTCAGTCACATCCCAAAGGTACCCCACAGCTCCACTCTTGATGAGGAGTGGTGAAGGAATTTCTGCCTGTCCTTCAAAGTGGCTGGAGTTGGTGTCTATCTCTTTGCCAGTGAAGATACTTAGTCTATCTGCTCAAAGAAGCAAAAGGCCAGCTTTCCTGTTACAAAGCAATATTAGAACATAAAAGACAGACAAATATGTTTAAGTTAAAAAAAAATCAATCTTGGATGACACTTTCATACTCCTATCATCCTAAGGGGTTCTATGTCGTGTTGTAGATTCTCTGTGGGTGCAGCCAATGACCAATAAGTCATCAGTAACTGTGAACCAGACACAGAACAAATCTTATTTTTATAAGGGATGTTAGCCAGGGCACAGGAGTTGTCCTTCATTCCTCTAAAAACCTTCTCTAAAACCTTTAACTCTCAGATGTCCAGCAGTCAGAAATGGATTGAAAAGAAGAAAATAAACTTCCCTTAATTTAACTGTGGTATGAATGCACAATTATCACTCAGGTTTCTCTTTAATAGTGTTTCCTTTTGAAAGGAAAATACAGTATCATCCTTTCTGTAATGGAATTATACAAACAATGTTTCAAGACTTTTGTTGCATACCAGTCCTAGTTGAGCCTGACAATAATTAGGTGACAATCTAGTCCTAATATATTTGCACAGTACCCTGTTTAGTGCAAGGGGATTTCTACAGTATAAGAGTGAATGTATAGAAAAGAAATATCATTAGGATACAACAGACTGTTGACTGCTTTCCTGCGTTACCAAGACAAGCAAGCTGAACAGTTTTAACCACAGCATGCTGCAATGAACAATTGATTTATCCAGATATAGTCTTGAACTAATAATGAGAAAATGTACATAAAATGTTTGTAATTTTGGAATGTTACTGATTCTATCACTGTTACAGCTCTCTGTTATATCTATCTGCCTATTGAAAGCATTTGATTTTTTCATATTAAGTGGGATTATTGTAATAAAAATCCAACAATGTCTGGATTTAGGCTCTGAGTTGAATATTCATTTGCTTTAGTGAGAACTATGGTGAAATGTGATCAGTTTTCTGACCTATTTTGAAATTGGTATTCTGCCAACTGGCATTTTGTTTGCACATCCAGATATTATCCACCATATGCTGACATGACATGATGATTGGTTCCAAAATGAAGTGGAATACTTGGCAAATAGAAATATATGGTACAAATAATACACTGCCTCTAGTCAGGAAAGCAAGCAGTCATTTTGAGAAGACTGAGAGGTTTTAAAATAACTACAGTGTACATACAGCACAAAGCTGCATGAAAACTCTCCAGGGTTTGCTTTTTTTACAGATATAAGGGTATCAAAAACTAGGATATTAATTCCTTACACAAAATTCACATCTGACACAGGAGTACTAATAGTAATAATTCAATGGAAGATTAATTTGCATCACAGGGAGACTCTGGCCCACATAGCTTCTTCCTCCTCTGGATTCCCCAACTCTTTCTTCTCACCATCTGTTCTTTTTTCCCACTGCTCTGACTTGTCTTTCCACTCCGTGATGTCTAAGTTATCTGCCTCTCCTCCATTAAGATCACATTTCATTCAAGCTCCACACTAATTTTGTATTATTTCTCTTAACCTTCTATCACTGAACTCATTTTTTTCTCCTAACTTGATGCTTCCATTAATCTTCTGCCTTCCACTCTGAACTGTAGAATCTATTCAAAAATAACCCAAAAGCAAATAAAAACAAAAAAACTTGTTCCTAAACAGAAAACACCCCATCTTTTTTCTTTTAATTCCTGTTTCCAAAGCAATGTTTTTCTTTTGCATTCTTTCAGTGACTTCCATGTATGTGCTCTCTAACACAAAGCCTGAAAAGATACATCTAAGTTGTTGGTTGAGCTCTGCTGTTCTTTTAATGAAAAACAGTTTATTTTTTGTAATGAAATATAAGAATTTTTAAAGCCGTGCATTAATTTGCCACTGTTTTTCCTATGGAATTTTGGTTTTTTGTTCTTGGGGAAATAGCATAGGCAGAGGGACTTAATAAAAATGTTTAAAAATATTTCTCCCTAAAAGTTCAGCTAGATTTCAAAATGAGGCATCTAAATAGCATGCACTTCTGATGTTTATTGAACTGTAAGATTTGTTTGTATAACATGAATAGATTTCAGTGCTTAATGCATAATCTTTAACCCTGGAAAACTTGAAGAGGATGAAGCCCATTTTGAAACCACGCTCTTCTTCAGAATAAATGATGATAACTTCTTGTTTTGTTATTACAATCATTTAAGCACGTGCATTTAGAAATGAATTTGTAAGAAAAGGGAGCAAGGACCTTACCAGCATGCAAGTATGCCAGATCAGGATTTTCAATGTCTGGATGTAGTTCTTTCAAGTGGTTCCGAAACTCCACAGGGATATTTGTTCCATAGTCACACCTAGGACAGTTATACATTTTTACTCCTTCATGCTTTCCCGTATGCAAGATGTGTTTACGAATATTTTCTGCACAGTTAGACCTAAACAGCAAGAAAAAAAAAAAGAAAAAATATATATATTTTCTACTAGTGGTTCAAATAAAACCTAGTGGCATACCAGAAAATCAGTAGTCATCACTTATTTTTCATTATCTGTAGATTTTTTGCATCCTCTTAGGTTTTGCATAAATGTTGTCCTTTGCATGATGGCTCCCAAAGCTGTTTCAGGTTAACTGAACATTACATCTGAACCAGAATGATTGATTTGTCACATTTAAAGAATTTCTATTTTTCTCATGGTAGTCAGTGATGGACAGAAATTAAGCAAAAGTCTTTACTTAGCAAAACTGAAATACACAAATGCCTATAATATTCCCAGTGGAGCTCACACATGAACCTTTCCTACACAGTTCCTAAATTCAACAGGAGTTGCTGTGAATGATTTTTGAAGTATGTTCCACCAACTTTCATCTCGCTGTGTGAACTGTTCCTAGGTAAGAGAATTGAGTTGCTCAAGTTTACATATTTTTTGAAAATACACACAGATGCTGGTTTACATCTTAAAAACAGCTTTTGTGAAAGTAGTGGAGTCTTCATGCATAAAAGTCAGATTACATATGCAATTAGTTTAACATATTTCAAAGCAATATTTATAATCATATTTCTGAAAAAAACGAAAATATTTCATACTTCCCTTATTCACAGTATGGCAGTAATTTTTAATTTCTAGTCTTTAAAATTTTCCAGTCTCATTACAAAATTATTTTGCATTAGAATTTCCTACTTATTCAAACTTAGTGATTAATCCTAGATGAAATACACTGCTGCACCATTTATTTCAATCAGAAATAGTCAGTATATTTATTTTTTACCCAAAAGAACTGTTCACGTGTACCATTGCTTTGGTGTTTTGTTTATCATTTGGACTTTCTTACTAGCATATACTATTATTATTGCCAAACTAAGAACAGTAATTCAGCCTAAAAAAAAGGACAAACACTTGTGTAAACTACATAAATGTATAACACTTCACAAATACTCAAGTAAGACAACTGTAGCATTTTGGGCAACTGATTGTACACCCATCATGGGGTAGAAATTCTACAGTATGATAGAAATGATAGATGATAGAATGATACCATGATTCTACATCATGATAGAAATTCTACAGTAACAAGCACCTAAAAAAAAGACCTCCAAAATAAACTGGAAGCAGCAGCTTGAAGTTCTGCTGGAATGCTTGTCTCTCCCTCGGAAATGGACATAGTAAAGTTGGTATCTGCCTTACGGTGCTGCCAAAGCTCACCCTCTGTCATGTCCATCTGCTATATACTGGTATCATGATCAGATGCCTGAGAATGTCAGAGAAGACACTTATCACTGAAAAATATAGAAAATATTGGTCCTCAGTATCTTTCAGGATTCAGCCCTAAAAAACTTACAGTGCTCATAGATGTTGTTAAAATGAAATACGTATTTTACAAAAAAAGGAAAAAATGGTATACAGTATACACCTACTGCAATGAAAGCAAGAGACGACCTGGTAACCTTCTACCATGGGTTATACTTTAAAGGGCAGTAGATTAAAGCAGAGCATACGAATCTGAAATGAAATATCTGTGTTCTTTTAGCTCAGCTCTCATACTATGCTAAGGAAATATATAAAACTTTTACTTTGAAATATTTCTGTGAAATATATAAAGGATCTGTGGAGATCTATGTAAGAGTTGTGAAGAAAACCCAGGCTGTTCAAGCAATAAAAGGCCTGCTCTATCTCCTTTGATTTGGAAATTGCTCCAGCACTTTAAACAGAACAATCCTGAAGCCTCATTTATTCAGTCATCAGTAAAAATCTGTTGCTAAACACTCCAACATACAGATATGAAAAATTTAAACCCATATTTTTCCATGTGACAAGGCCAGTAAGGCTTAATCAGAAATGAAGAATGTGGGATCACAAGGCATTACAAATGGCCCCTTGTATTAGGTTGCAAAGCAGCAATTGCCATCATAAGGTAAACCATGATGGCAACAACTGGCAAATCCAAGCACTTTTGAATCCAAGTGATTCCTTTAAATATGACAGGACAAAAGTGTACTGCATATAAAATATTTTTTAATCACTCAGTGTGCTTTGAATGTGTGTTTTATTAGGAGTCTTTTCCCACATACTGTACAAGCATGTTATCATATGTCTGACACAAAACACCCCCACCAACACAAAGTGTGTGTAGTTACATCACTTTATATTGTATGAGTAAATCTGTGATTTTAAACAGCACTGTGTTTCTATCAAAGCTATTTCTTGACATGAATATAACTAAAACATTATAATGTTGCAATGCTGATAATAGTCAAGCTTTTGACAGGTCTTGTATTATAAGATTCACTTCCAGATGTTTATCAACCCCAAAATACAGATTTCCTTTGCTCTGAAATTTAGAAAACTGAGTACGGTGCAATAAAAACCATTTGAGGAACTCTTTCTGGTTTTTGAGTTCCAGTCTGAATTGCAGCCACAAACAAATCTATGCAGGTTTTAGGAGACTAGCCTGTATTTCAGTAAAGCTACAGTAAAGTAGAGGTTTCTAAGTTAAATTACTATTACCATTGCTTCATGTAAGCATGCTTTCATCCTTATGATCCATTTTTAAAATCAAATTTATATATTTCTGTCAATTTGTCCATGCTCTTAAGCAACAAGAAGAGAACTCTCTAAAGAGACTTAATCAGTCTAAAGCTACAGTCAATGAGTTTACATTTAATTCTGATGTAGAGATACACAATAAGAAGTTTTCTTTTTATTTCATGTCTTGCAGTAAGTCTTATTAGATGTGAAGAAAGGTTTGAGACTTGATGCAAACCCCACAAAACCCTATGAAAGGGAAGAGGGAGACCTGTGTGGATTTTTCAGTGTCTTGTCAGTGCTATACATAGTGAAAGAAGAGATGGAACATGTTGCTAAGGTATGTGGCAGATAAACAGGAAATACAAGTGGCTTTCCATGCACACTTCCCATGCAACAAACCTGTATGACCTCCTACATGAAAGACTGATATATTGGGAAGGGCATAGGCCTACTTTCCACATCCAGGAGAGCTCCCACATTTCTGCAAAGGATAACACTTTGAAATAAGGGAGACAGATGGTAAGATTCTCCTGAGAAATGTAGCTACTGTTTAAGATGAACAGAAAACCTCTTCTGGAAAAAGACAAAAAAGGGCATTTGTCTCTAACGTTCATCATACAGTGATGTCCTAGCTGCACATTCCATGCTGCCATTACGAATCCCTTCCTAACAACCAGGTACCTTTTTCTGCTCTTAATAAATTAAAGGTTGCTGCACATTCCAGTATCATAAACTGGAAATCACTTGTCAATTTTAAAATGGTACTTCAGTCACAGAATCACAGCATGCTTAATGTTCAAAGGGACCTCTCAAGATTGTCTGGTCCATCCCTGCTGCTCAGGAAGAATGACCCTTGGCCAGTTGCCCAGGAACAATTCTGAATGTCTCCAAAGACATCTCCCACCCTACCTCGGTGCCTCTGTGAACAGCCAAGTTCAGTACTCAACTGCAGACCTGTGGCTGCTGTCCTTGTCTTTTACGTTGTGTTTTGGATAAAAATCATGAAATAAGAGAAATTCACAAAATATCCATCACTTCTAAATTTGCCCATGAGAATAGGAATGTTTCTATATTTTTAAGGGTTTTCTACATGACAATACATTAGCATTGTATTAAACACCTAAATGAAATATTACAGGAAGTAATCAATTCTTCTTTCCTATTTACTAACAAGAAACTGAAATTAGAACACTCTTCCATTATGCAGTGCCTGACATTTTCAGAAAGATACTTACTGCAAGACATGGAAATGGAAGGTTTCAGAGATGCAAATGAGGCAAAATGTTAATTATCCAGTCCACTAAGTTTTAAAAATTTTAGCACCTTGTAGGACTCTTATTTGCACAATATAAACCTTTTTCAAAAGGTCTTCTCCAGAACATTAGGTATAAACATCCTTTCTGCAGAGAAATGCATGTAACGTAAAGGACTTAGGGCACCTCCATTGACATCACTATTTGCAACATAAAAACAAACACAGTGATACAACCAACTGATTGAAAAGATTTCTGTTTTTCCCGTTTGTCAGTATGTATCAAGTTCATTCTCATATAGACAGCATTCTGAAGGGCTTCTGCAACCTTTATACACTGCTATGCAACCTGCAAGCACAGAGAAATTGCAGCATTTTGATTGAAAAATAGCGAAGTGTCCACATACTTTCTAGACACTTTTATCATAAAAGCAATTATGATGAAAGCAAGCTTCTCAATGAAGCAACATGCACTATTGTAGATTCTTAACCTCAGTTATTCACCAAACGTTTGCAAGTATTTCTTTCACAGAAAATGCCATCTAACTTGGAAAACTGTCTTTAAGTCAAAATTGCAATAATGTAATTATGCTAGAAAAGGAGAGACATAGATTTTTAGAAACATAAAGTCATATTTGGCTTGACCTCACTGATAGCACAGTTCATAAACATCTGCCCAGTGATTCTTTTCTCAAACCACAACCCTTTTGACACTAAAACATGGTTTCTGATGGAGAGCAACAGGGAGTCTTTTGAAATTATAGGCAAATTACTCTTCAGTTGATCACTCTCCCTTTTACAAACTGTCTCATTTCTTATCCCCCTGCATTCAGCTAACAGTGCTACATGTCCAACACACCTTGCTTGGCTATAGAATCTCCTGATACCTGGACCTCCAATGGAAGAGCTACAGAGACCGAGTTCCTCCCAACTCACTCTGAGGAATCATCAGGTTCTCCCTACATTCTTTCCAGTTGCTTTAAGCTTTGAATATATTCACATTTCACACCAGTGCTGAATACATGGATGCCATGACTTTCCCCATGCTCAGCATTCTCCAGTTGCAGCCAATTCTGGGAATTCTTGGATACTTCTTGCAGAAGTATCCAAGAGTTCCTGCATGCTCAGTTAAATGTAGTGACCTTTCAGGTTGTTTTCAGCATTACTGCTTTCCAAAATGCAGCCCTTCTAGCCCGCCTTTGTTTCTTGCTGTCAGTAAACTGTATGGAAACTAGCATTCAGTAGGGTGGTGGTAAACAACCTAATGGGCAATATTGTCTTGATAGGAAAGAAACAAATACATCAATCTGTGATAATTAAATTATACAAACAGGCTTATTCAATCAAAACCTCCACAATGACAGACACTCTGCCCAACTTCTATTCAGCAAAAACCCAAACCAACCAACCAACAGACCAATCACCCACCCACCCAACCAACCAAAAATCCTTCCCTGCTTATTCAATATTTAGCTACATTTCTGGTTTTAAAATAAAATAAACTGATTGCCACTTAGTGCAAACTAGCTACATAATAATACATAATCTGCAGATACCACTGGCAATCCAGACTGCAAGTTCAAAAGCTACAGCTTACCTCTTCAGTGCTACGAGTCAATACAATATTGCACAAGAAATAATAAAACAAAAGCAAAATATCATAGCCAAAAATGTGATAATGTGTTGAAACTACCATCATAAAACTGCAATAATTATTAAATATTAACACACACAGAAAACGTATATATTTATGTATATATGTACAAGAAATGTAACACATCCTTCTCACTACTACCATGTACCTGGGTTTCTTTTTCGTTGCTCTTTGCCTTTAAAAGCAAAAGTTCTACCATACACAATCATATGCATATGCTCTGCAACCAACTTCAATTCTCAAGCGACTTACAATACTATTGCTGGAATTAGCAGCACACAGCTCCTTCCATGGGAGCTCAGGAGGGCAACTCCAATGTCCCAGTGCCAGTTCAGCTCTGCCTGTGTCACTGCTGCCAAACACTTCCCTGTGCTGTTCCTAAAGATCTCTGGTGGGCAGAGGACACGAGCTGCTGCGGACAATCAATGCCTTCGCTACCATAGCTGCTTCTGCAGCGAGTATTTGCTCACAGCTTTTCAACTCGACCACAAAAAGGTGACTCAAATACACACCCACAGTGCCATAGAAACACATGCCCAACAACCTGGTGGCCTCATGTATTACTATGTTTTCATGTACTGCCATGTATTGCCACTCAGAAAATATGAAGTAGCCCATAAAAGAGAGCACACTACATTTAAATGCTTTAATGAGATTTTATAATACAGTCAGTTTCACAAAGAAAATAATAAAAATGTATTTGGGATTTATTCTGATAGTATTATACCGACACCCAGGGATAATAATCATAATGTTTTCTGCTTTTCTACATTTTTAGCTTTGCATTTTTTTCTGTAATGATCTATTTGTTATGACATACAGTATGTGTGACAGATGTCCAATGCTGGCTGCTAAAAAGTAGCTGAGCCCTGTAGGGAAGCAGCAAAAACTTGTGCGTCAGCACAGAAAATGATGGAAGATTGATAATTACTGCTTGTATCTGAGCTCCATTCAGCAGACTAGCATGTCCAAATTGTAATTTGGCCACGGATCCACCATTCTATTTACAATGTATTGGAATGAAAATTCCCAGTTTCAAGTAATTGATCATTACGATAGCCAAAGTAAGTGCTTTTAAAGGCAAATTCAGGGTAATTGGGAATTCTGAAGGGAAATAAGAAGAGATGTACTCTAGTCTTGTTTACCTCTGAGGAATCTGTAAAGTCATTTACAACCCTGCACAGTGAACAAAAACCGAAATGTAGGCCCAGTGTTGGCATCTAGGTCTACTCTTGAATTTTCAGAGTATTTTTGTAAAAAAATGGCAAACAACAGACTCCACAATTCAAAGAAAACATGATTTTTTCCAGGAGAAAACCCATCTGTGACTCTAAGGAACTACGGCATCCTGCCTTAAATGTTTCCATTAATTCTATTTTCTACAAGAAAATAGAGAAATAAATAAAGAAGATGCTGTTTAGATAGAAACCTGTTCAAACTTCTAGATTTGGAAGGAATGGGTGGAAAGGGTACAGAAAGTCATGGAAGTGTGCCTCAGCTCTGCATGTGTGCTGTGGTCCTCACTGTCCTCAGAGGTGCTGTGCAGAGCTGAGCTGCTCAGCTTGTGAGTCTGCCCCAGCAGCTCTTTGAGAGAGGCCCAGTGTCTCCTTTTAACAACTACAGAAGAAAAATAGCAAAACAAACAAAGGGGAAAAAAAGAACCAAACCAAAACCAAAACAACAACAACCAAACAATTTTTCATAGGACTGATCTGCTTCTGAAAACTCTCTGTAATGTTTTCTAGAACTCCTGGCTTCCACTTTGCTGCAGGCAGAGTGTTCTCTGTGATGGCCCAGCTCAAGGGCCTGTGTGCCCGCAGCATGAGGGATTCAGGGGTCTGCTGTGCACAGTGCACTGCTGCACTGTGTCAGCCAAGGTTTAAGTGGCAGAAATAGCAGGGGGAGTTCATCTATTTCACAGTAACTGAGAATAATCACTCCATTGTTCCTGGGCTTCCTCCCTCCCCCTTTCCTTTCTTCTTAGAGCAGATGGCATAAAAGAGAGGTTGGTCTGAGAAACAGCATCTCTGCAGTGGTGTGAGGATGGAGACTGGGCTTTAGGTATCACAGGCCCTGATTAACAAGGTACTTATGCATTTTTGTGGCTAAAGTACAAGCAGCCCCCGTTGACTTCAAAAGAATGACTCACAAGGTTAAATTTATGTACATGATCAAATACCTTGCTGAAATGAGGCCATGGAAAACATCCATTTTTTTAAAAAAGCTGGGATGAATTTAATTGAAGACACACATTTCCTTTCAACATCAATTTTTTCCCTATTGTACTTCTTTTAATGACCACATAAAGTAACTGAACAATTCCGTGGAGTCTGTTTGTATATCCTCAGGAACACATAAAGTATTTTCACAGATACAGAAGTGCAGATGGAGCCTAGGAAAGGGTGTGCAATCTAGCGGCTGCACAAGATGAAACTGGACTCCTAATGTTGCTGGAGTCAGAAATGATAGCTACAGACCCTAAAGGCTGCCTGTCAATCTCAGATGCAGATGGTACTTCGTCCAACTGGCCTTCGTGTCAGTTCCTTCAGCCATTTTAGTGACAACACAGTTCCCTAGAGGACAGATCCTGTTGCTTTGCAGCCTGGATTCACACCCAGGGCACTGTGGTCTGTACGATCTCTGCTCAAAGTAGGTTTTTTTAATGCTAATACAGTGCCTCTTCTTGCCCTATCCCAGCCCCAACCCCCCATGCAAAAAGAGATGGTCATTTTCTTCCTCATTTCAAATGTTCCAATTTATCAAAGGAATCAGCAATAATTGTCTGAAAGATTCACTTTTGTTATGCATGCCAAAACTATATATAAAATCCCTGCTAATAAAATTTGCAGACAACACAGTAATTGGCAGCATGATTAATAAGGATGACACTGCCATCATACAGAGCAGTCGCAGAACCCAGGCATGTTCAATCACAACATGTACACACACAATTACATGTTAGCTCTCCCACCTTTGCACAGGGCATGTAAGTAACTTGGACAATGCTGTGAAAAGCTGTGACACTGAAAATTATTTAGGGATTAGTGGGCCATCAGTTTAACGCGAACTTCTAATGTGATGCTATAAGCACAAAGGCCCCATGCTATATTTAGCTGTATAAGCAAGGAAGTAGCAAGCAAATGTAAGGATGCAGTGTTCTCTTTGTGACACTGAAGAAACTAATTCTAGAATATCTACTTCCTACCTATATTTAAAAAAGGGAACAAACAGCCACAGTGATTATAAATGGAAATAGAAGTTAAGTGGGGTAAAAAAACTCTAAAACACTTAATAAAACCCCCTTCTGTTTTGCTTATTACACTGGAGCTTGGCCCGTGAGCTTTAACATCGAATAAAGGTGTGATTAAGGGACAACCTAACCTGGAGAAAACCTACACAAAACCAAAAGCAATGACTACAATTTACAGTCAAATTCAACTGAGAAACAAAGCACAGTTTCTTCAGCAATTGAGCTTTCACAGAAGAGAAGCTGTGGTTCTGCGACTTTGGTTCTGCGACTTTGCCTGTTTTCAGATCAAACCTGAATATGTTTCTAGATCATAAAATTCAGTCCGAAGTAGGAGGTTCAGTACAGAGCAAACTGGGAAAAAAGCACCTATGCAGTTTGTTTTCTGTAGAAGGTCAGACTGGCTGAGCTTAAGGCTTTTTCTGGGCTCAAAGTCTCTAAGAAGTACAGCTCAAGTCTGAAAAATGTCATTGTGAGGTCAGCCATTTATTGTGCTTCCATGATGTCATGGAAATTTGTTCAGTCTGCAAATTAAAATATATTCTTCCCGGCTGTCAATACTGCAAAACCATCTTAGATTCTGAAAGTCAAATTTGGGTGTTTAATTGGAGGCATGATTGAATATCTAATCTAAAATGTGTGTTGAAAGCATATATCAGAGAAACATCATTCTCTTCAGATTATGTCCTCATAATGCCATTTTCTGCACAAATGTAAGTAAATGCAGCATTTGGCTCTGTACTTTGAGCTTACTTCACAGACATCATTCACTCCAGGAGAACTGGTTTTAAGAGTAAGGAGGAAGCAAAACGTGATTTTTGTTCCTACAAGAGTACATTTGCCTATAAGGACGCCCTGCAGCTCAGTAAGAAACTGCAGTTCAGTTTTCATGTAGCAGGACTTTCACTGGATACCTACACATTAAAATTAATATGCTGTGTACTTAACCAAAAGATACTGAAATGTAATGAAAGCACTGAACTATGTATTTGATTCACCTAACATATCTATATGTAAAGTAAAATGTAGAAGTAGCTTCTACTGCACTTCTACTTCAGACTATTCAAAGTTGCAGATAAGCTGTCCTGTAAAATATAAGATTAAAATTGGACCACCCAGAATAGACATATTTTACTGTGCTTTCAACAATACACAATTATGTCTAACAGACATAACATGATTTTAACTGGATGAGAAATCAGGGCAACACTCTAGATCTATTGATTGAGAAGAATAGCAACTGCCTGAATGGTGTTACTTCAAAAACCTGACCCAAGAAGAAAAAAATTTAAACGTCAGGGCAAAAGCCTTCTGGATACCAATTAAATCCTGTCATATTGAGAAATTGTATAGACCAATACCAAACAAATTATCCTATGATCATGTATGCAAAGGTTCTGTCTCAAAGAAAAAGTTCATCACCATATAAAATTAACCCCATCATACCACATGAAAATAAATTTCTTTCATTATCATAGATAATGTTATGAACTTGTCTTTTTTCCCACAGAGGGTTAACATGAAAAAAGAGAAGAATGGCAAAATATGAAACTTTCTCTTTAGCTTCACCTTTCACACTCTGGTATCATACAACAGCAGAAACTAATGAACTTGCTCATCTTCGAAAGCCCTTTTGCATGCTTCTTCCTTCACCCTTAACTCTGATCCTCGCAGGTCTTCCCTTATGTGTGTGCCAATTTTACTGGTATAATATGAGCACTTTTATTAGTTGTGTTCTGATGATTTCTACAGAGAGATACTTAAAGCTTATACAAGTCAAAAACTATTTTATCACTTCTGAAGAAAACTAATAGTGCAGAGCCACTGAATGATAAGAGAGACCACTGAATTTATTTAATAATGCATGTCCATTTCACAAAAATGGCCTGTGTAATCCTTTTAAAAATAATAACCTGTTCATTTCAGACCTTGCACAATGCTTCTCTTTGTCCCTTGTAAGTCTCTCAAATGTCTTATTTTAAAGGAATATATAGTACTCCCGGAAGACATTTTCCCATTTCTATTCTCTTCAACTCCTGTGAGCCCTTGTTCTGTGTGATAAGGCAATCTCCTTCGGGATCTGAGCTGTGTAGTTTCGCACCACGAGTGACAAGGACTCAACTTGAATAACTGCTGTGCGCAGGTTGTAATTATGTCAGCTGGAGTGTTGAACAAGGGGACTGATTAATGTGAGCCCCAGCCCAGGCACAGTCCCTATCAAAACCTTCGTGCAGGCCAGCAGTGGGGATGGGTTAAAGCAGAAAGACAAAACATGCTGTATCGTCCATGATAGATGAATTGCTCCAACAGTCTTCAGGCAGATGTTCCAGGACAGTATAATATACAATTACTCTGCCTTATCACCTTCCCAGGGACAATAAAGCTTCCTCCTTCTATAGCTCATGTGAGTGAAGGCAAAATTAGTTTTACTTTTACAACACTGACTCACTTATCATGTTGCCTTGATTGTGCTTTTACAGCTAAAGAAAACATATATTGCACTCTTAAACTAAAAACAAACAAACAAACAAACAGAACGCACCAAAAAGACTCTGCACTCTTAATCTTTTGTATAAAACTAAACTATTCCTTTGAATCTATTTTGCATCATAGTAATGCAGTCCTTAAAGGGCTAATTCAGAATGTGATTCTAGGGAACATTACTAACTTTCAAACAACTGGACCTAGCCACAAGCTTAATGTTATATGTACATATATGAAAGGACCTTAGTCATTCAAGACAGAAGGCATAGATAATAAAAAATACACAGGTTTGGTGCAAAAAATGCCTATGTGAATAACATGTCCTTAGTGACTATTTCGACTAAGCACTCATCCTAAAAATGCTATAGCACTCTTGTAAAACCATTCTTTGAGAAGTCATTAATCCTTATGTATCTTTAAAGGCCACAAGAGTTTACAACTATTATAAACAATCCATGTATTTTCCAAAAGTAAATATAAATTAAGTAAATAATAGAAATTTAGGGAAAAAATCTATCTATCTATCCGTATTTGTTTCCTTTTTGTTATCAGATGTATACAATTTGGGTTTTTTTGCTGCAGAGATGGAAGAAATCTCTGTTTCAGTGTTATTTCCATGAGCGTACAGAACAGCAGCTTACTAACATGAGGTGAATAGCAAGAGAAGAATATAGCTCATAATATCCTAAAATCCTTCCTTTCTGAGTACTGGATGGGTATAGCTAAAGAAACTGTGCTTTAAAGAAAAGAGTCTAAATAGCTCCACTTGCATTCCAAGATGCATTCCTTTCAGTACTACCCTTTCTTCAGCTATATAACAACGACATGATCTCCAAAGACAAAACGAAAAAATGCACCCAGAAATGCATTTAGTGAAGCACGTATTTGAAGGTCAGGTTTAAAATCAAAGCCAAGGTTGATTCTAATGGCACTTAAGTTTGCATACATATTTGAAAAATTCTGTTTATATGCATTCAATTTTCATGAAAGGTATTGGACTACTAGTCCATAAGAGATAAGATTTTCTAAGGAGACTAAAGGAATTAGGCACTGATACTGCACTTCAACTTGAAGGCAGGCTCTCAGATGTTACACCTTCTCTGAGGTTTTAATCATTAAACAGTATCACAGTCCTGGCAACAATAAGGTTTCACCAGAACAGTACAGGCTTTCCTGTACTCCTCTGGTGAAATGTAATCCTATGCTTATGAATCAAAAAGTAGCTCCAAGAAAGCTGGTGCACTGTCACTGCACAGCATGTTGACCTGAGAGGACAGCACAACAGGATAATGATACACCAAATGCTGTACAGAGAAAAACAAAGAAAATGGTCTTGGCCTCAGAAAAAAAACTATACTCTAAGTATTGAGAAGGATATGATAATCAGACAATAGGCAAAAAGAGAAGTGAGAGGTTTGGGAGACAGGGTATCAGTAACACAGGGTAGAAAGCTTTTGGTTTAGGTGCACTGTTGGGCGTGGCAGTATGACATGGCAACCTAGTCTGTCCTCCATAACCATTCAAATGAACAATGCAATTACTGGACATAATAAAGAACTGATGTAGGTCTCAATATTTGCATAAATTAGGTATCTACTGTTTCTAAAGAAAGCTGTAGGTCACCAATAGGAAACATCAGAAGCTCTAATCTGCTTTGGAAAAGGAAACAATGTTGCCCTTAACTTTATAGAAACGATGACACCATTCTAGGTAGTAAAACTCCAAAGTTTAGGGCTGCCCTTATCTTGAGGAAGGCTGAGTTCTGTCCTCTGTCCCAGGAAAGTATATTAGCTGGCAAAAAATATCATGCATCAACCCTTTCTTCTTGAAACTTTGCCATTAGACAGCAAGGAAGTGCCAGGAGCCAAAAGCAGATCTAATCCCTGCTTTCAGAAACACTCTTCTGTTTTCAGTTATGTTCTCCATATAATTTTCTTAGAAAATCCAAACAACAGGCTTCTAAACACTTTGTCCTGTGCCCTTTCAGCTGAGAATCCTAAACAATAACTTGAATGAGGCTGCAGACAGCAGTTCATTATGAACTAAATGAATCCTGAGTTGTCTAATATTCAGGCCTCTAACACATACCCAAAAATACAGGAAGTGGGGCTTGCTTGCCTAAAAAATGTACCAAAAGTCTTGAGGCAGACATAGGCATTTCCCCAGGACAAAGGCTTGTGAGCATGCCTCAGTGACTTCACTCAGTTGTGCAAGAACTTGCAAACTCAAGTAGAGAGAGAACTGAAAAACAGAAACTCCAAAAGGAGTACATGCTTCTGGATTTAGATGTCTTTTGGTAAGATTTAGGAGATCAGGATCCTCTCTGAAAATCAAGTGAAAAGTAGAAGTAATTGGTTCTCAATCCCACTACTTACTTGCCTAGTTGAACTTTTTTATTGTTCAGGATACAAAGTCTTGTGGAAGGTGCTGCCAGCTCCCCGGCTTTCCATTTCTCTCCTTCCTTAGAAACAGGTACCTTCATGACAGGTGAGAATTGTCACTTCACTGAGGACATGGAAGGGAGGTGAATAACATCAGTGGAGCCAGGATTTTATCCACTGGCTTTGTTTTTGTTTTATATTATCGACCCTGTGACAGCACACACTTTCCAGCCAGTGAGAGCTGACTCCCAACTGAGCTATGGAACAGAGATGCTTAGATGGAGAGGGGCTTAGTTATAATCCTTTCTGTTGCAGTACTCCTGCCATGCTACTGGTGAACTGAAACTAAAAATGGGCACTTCAGAGCAGGAAAAGAAAATACATATTCTCCGGATGTTATGTTGTAGACTTCTAAGAGAAAAGACATCCAAACAAAAGAGGAAGCCAGGGACAGATGCAGCTGGAAAAGAGCTCAGTAAACAAATATTTGCCTTTTAGAATCAAGTTCTGCAATGCAGAGTACCAACAGAGCTACCATTACCCAATACTGCATTCTCATCTCTCACCTCTTGCACCACCACCAGGAAACATGAAGCTATTCCCAAAAGCTGCACTCGCTGGCCTTGTTTGCCTGATTGATGTCCCTGCATTTATTTAAAACAAACTGGATAGAAGACACCTGCTTTGCCCTTACAAGAGCTCATATTTAGGTCTTTCCTCTCTGGTCTGACACAAGTGAACAAATCCAATACAAATTCCTTTATCTTTGAAACATTTCTTCTACTTGAAAGTTTTACTGCTCTCCAAAATGACTATATTTCAGCATGCAAAAATCAATCAGCTAAATACCATATGACTGTGCTATAATTTATTAGCGCTGATCAAAATCTTAAAGACTAGTAATTAAAATTCAAATTAAAATGTGATGAAAGTCACATTTAGTCATGTAAATGAAGAGACTGAATTTCAAATAGGAACAGAGCCACTGGACACCATGAGAAGAGAATTTGTGGATGCTCAGTATCACTAACAGCATGTAAAAAGAACTTACCATTTCTTCAAACTTTGCTTCTTTTTCCTGAAGTAAATACATCTGTATAGATCTATGAATATGTCAGTCTATCAGTGAATGAATTATAGAAAAAGTGCCAAGAAAAGCACTTGTGGAACAATCTCTCCACAGTGGGAAGCTTCTTCCTATTCAGTAAGAAATGTCACTGGTCTGAATCGCCTGGGTATAAATCTTTTTTAAATGATCCTTTTTTCTAAAGATTTTGGAGGTCTCCTCCTTATCCTTTGAAAAATACCTTTTAAATTTTACCTTTAAAAAGGACCTATCCTGACAACTTGCAACAAACAGTTAATTTGGGCCTCAATACTTTGACATATGAGCATTGTACCAACTGAAGCATGATTTCCTATGCATTCATGCCCTGTTCACTAAATCTCCCAGTGCACCAATGCAACAAACAACAGCTCCCCAACATGTTCCTTCAGGATATCCCCATCCAAGAAAAAACAGTTGTTCTGGATGGTGAGGCTGGATTGTAAGAGAGTAGAGTGCATTACAGCTGAATTTTGCCTGACTGGTCCTCTGTGATTTTTTTTTCACTCCTCATCCACCTCTTTCAGGAAACATGAACTTAATTTATCTCAGTAGCTACCACAGGGTGTCAGTTTTCACTGAAACTGGCCAACAGCTTAAAATGTTATTAAAGAAATGGGTGAAAGATGGATGGATGGGCTGGCACAAGTCTCACAATAAGTTAGGTTAAAAAACAATCCTTGTCAACTGATTAAAAAAATCTGCTTTTCTAAACTAAAGATACATTTTTTTCCTGAAACCAAAGCAAAATACTAATGGCTTTTTATATGTTAAAATACCCATATAAGAGATCTCAAAAATTTGCTAATGGAAATGGTTCTCTGTACTTTAAAAAGCGCTTGTTAACAAAAATATGTCTGAAACATCATCAGAACTTAAAAATTGATTTTAGTAGTTACAATACCTTCTACAACTTCAAAATGGTTCTAAGTATTGTTTGCCCTGCAGATTGTGCATGCAAAATATCAACAGAAATGTTTTGAAGAAGCGCAGTAGGAGGAGGTGTTCCACATGGGATTTGCAGCAGAATAAATGATGTCCCATGCTACAATTGTTAGATAGAGTCTATAATCATCTTGAATGGGGATGCACGGAAGTTACAAACATAAAACAATAAATACTATATTTTAAGGGGTATTAATAATATCACAATGAACCACAGGATGATGTTCAGGCAGTTTATGGTACCAGTAGAACCACTAGCAGTTTGATTAGGTGGAACGAAAAAGAAACCTAGGAAAAAAACCTATGACCTTACAGAAGAAGGTGGGAAAACATCAAGGAATGTCTCCACTTCAATCCCCTGACCCACAGGGGTAGGAGAAAGGAGAACATTGTTGCATTGGCTTGCTCCATTGCATTAGGTACACTAAGCCTCAGCATATCTAACTTGCTGAGGAGATGATGAGGTGTGCTGTAACAACCTCATCTTTTCTCAGAAGACACAAAGAAGTAGTTTTGACCCAATGCATCCAAGAATGCAGAGCAACCTTTTCTTCATATACATTTTCTTCCCTTAATTCCTTTTCCATTATTCAAACAGTACATTTTAAAACACATTAAAAAAAAAAAAAAGATTGCAGCAGAGCCGCACTCCATCACTTGCAATAACAAAACAGAGTGCTTTATGCGCTGTTTATTCCCTAAGAAGCCTCAGCTATATCTATGGCTATTATTCAGACCTAAACAGGCCTAGCAAAACCACAAAGATCATCCCAACCAGGGACAAAATAGCTGTAATAAGCAACTTAATAAGTTACTACAGGACAACAGGCTCCTCTCCAAAATGTCTTTTTGCAAGCAAAACCTCAAGGGAAATAGGGATCCCTGATCCATGACTTATGAGAATAAAGTAGACTACCATACCACAGAGACTGCAAAATGGTTTTAGGGATGGTGAGCTGCTGTATACCAAATGGCCTCTCTTCCTTATGCCACATTTTCCTATGGAGAATGCACCACCTTCTCCCTGCTGCTCAGGAAGGAGAAAAGGCAACAATGCAAACCTGAGACAAGCTCTCCCCTGGCCAACACTAAGCAGCAACTTTGAACCCACAGGTTCAAAGCAACATTGTCAGAATTCAGAGCTCCCAAACCTTGAATGCCTCTCTCTCCAAAACAGAAAGCTGAGGTTCTCTGAGATGAGTGTTCAGCCCATAGGTGCTCTCCACAACACTGGGAAGAGTGTGTCCAGGAGCACCAGACTTCCAAAACCCAGGTGCTGATGCTGCTCCAGAGCCTCATTCCCACCGTATCACATCGTGGTGCCTAGCAAACACTCTCCAGCCACGCTGCAGAGGTGCCAGCCCGGTGTGTCGAGCCCGCGCTTCCATTCCGGAGTAGAGGAACCCTGGGGTGGTGACAGAGGCTTTAGTATCTAAGGTCCCAAAGTGCCCCAACATACCTCTCCAGGAGATTTTGGGCAGAAGCTGGTACAGAGATAAGGGAAACTCTGCTGGAATGTACAAGGAATTTTATTTAGCTTTAATAAATCAGGAATTTCTAACAATGCCAAATTTATCTGGAAAATTGCTCACCATTCCTAATGCATTAAAAGTATCTAAGTGGCAAGCTTTTCTC
>NW_005054311.1:9904932-9906126 GCF_000277835.1 Geospiza fortis
TTCCCTATTTTACTTGCTATTCAGCAATTCTTCTCTTTATCTCATTTTCATCAGACTCTAAACAGAAAAAACCTTTCCCTTTCTTCCCCTTGCACTAGAGCATACCTCTTTCTGGGACTTCAGAACAGAACTTGCTTTCTGTAACTTGCCCAGATTTAATCTGTTTTGTATGTCACCCATGAAGGAGGAAGAGGGAAAGTTGTCACAAAGACAGCATTAACACAGGAACTTGTTTTACAGGGTAGTAGCCATATAGCCTGGAGAATAAACCCCACACAACACAACAGGCTTGTGTCTATCAATCTTGGAGACCTGTATTGCTATCAAAGTGATTTCAGATTGCTAGCTACCTGCCACATAGTTAGATGGTAGCTATCAGCACTAATAATAATAATAATAATAATTAATAATAATAATAATAATAATAATAATAATAATAATAATAATAATAATAATAATAATTCCTTGTAGATTTTATCACCCCCAAAGATAGCTTTGGCCATTTTATAATGACTGGACTGGGGATTAGGGAATGGTGAAAGAAACAAACAAATAAATTCTTTTATTCTCTGCTACCAGGCAAGAGCAAAGAAAACATTTACAGTTGTTTTAATGCTTTTTAAAATATGTTTTACACAAAAGGCTTGCATTAATTAAGCTATGATGCCAATGATTATTTTTAGATCAAACCATTGTAACAAATGGAAGTTTATTTGTAGTCATAAAAAATCTTCACTGCACTTTTTTATCAGAAGAACTGTAAGAATAGGAAATTACAGGTCTTTTGCTACTACATGCTATATTAAGACCATAGCATTGCTGCTCATCTTGAGGTCAATACTAAAATTTTATTTACTATCAAAATACAACATACTTAGGATTGTTTTAATTTGAATAATATGCTGATATTTCAGATTGATAAACATGAATTAAGTATATATTAAATATAAATATACATGTATTTCCGACAACGTATTTATGCTCTTTAAGAATGAGGAATAGATGAGACAGTGATGACTACATATGATAGCAAAAAACAAAGTGTGAGGACAGAGAGAAGATAAAAAGTGATAAAAGAATACATTAGTTACATTAATCTGTCCACTGCATGAAGTGGTCTTATTCATATTTCCTAGACACCAAACACTTCAAGGTTTTGGGTTAAGTGTCTTGGACACTGATTCAGAAAAAACA
>NW_005054311.1:9906150-9923650 GCF_000277835.1 Geospiza fortis
ATTGAACAGTAAGGGAAAGACAGTGACTACTGAAAGAAATCAGGAGACTGACAACATTTTTTCAGAACTTAAACCAAAGTGTGAACAATTTACAAAGTGCTGGCCTATCAAGAGAGGCTGTAATAAAGAGATGCTGAAACCAGATATTAATTTTTACATTGATATTGAAATGGCTTCAAGTCTCAGTAACATTAAACTCAACAGTCTCCTTTGAGTAATTTAGCACAGCATTTAGGCTTAAATAGATCCTTTAAAAGTTGTCCTTCAAAGGACTCACCCTAAAATGAGATTAGAATAGTATTATCAGTGTTTGCAATGGCATCACCACTTGGGCAGATCCTTAAAGTCCCAAGTTCAGTGTTAGCATGAGAATCACAGACCCATTGAGTTAAAAAGGCATATTTTAATTCCTCTTTCTTAGAGTGGCAATAGGGGAAAAAAAACCAACCCCTAAGAACAAACAAGTAAATAAATAAATAAAATACATAAATAAATAAATGAGCAGGTTAACCTGATAGCTGATCTGCATTGATGCTACTGCAACACTGCATAGTTTTATTCTGATTCATCACATAAACTATATGCTATAACTTAGGTGAATATAAGAGACTTTATTAAGCCACAGAAACGTTACAAAAGGGAATAATGCTGACCATTGTTTTATATGGCATGTATTCGCTGGAATAATTAAAGTGTTTTTGCAACTATATCTAAATTCTATTTCAGATTATTTTTCTTTTAAAGACTTAAATGTTACAGCACATTTTAATCCAGATAAATAGAAATATTTCCAAATATTTTATCTGAATGTTTATTAAAAACTAAAGGGGGAATAATATTCTGAATTTTCATCTGGGAACAGTGCCCATGCACTGACAGAATGTCTCTCTAAACTTCTATCTTCATTTGTTTATAAGTCTCTTAGCACAAGGCACTGGATATCCTCAACTCCTGCTGCTGAACACTACAGAAGCTGGAGTACTTCCCGAAGGCCCTGTTTGCTCTATTACATACATGCTTTATTTTCCTTAACAACTTTGTATTTGTACAAAGTATATGCACCATTTTTTTCCAATTCTGCCTTTGTGATGTATATATATAAAAGTGTTCTCCCATAGTGCAGTGCTGGTTGCCACATGGAATCCTCATCAGCCTATATAAGTGTATTACCTAGTTATTTCCTATACAGGCATATTAAATTTCACTGGTTTCAAAGAGCATATTGATATTAATGTTATAATGATAAATAAACTGTTTTCATCATTTTATGTAGAATTTGCCTTAACAGCCTTTCAGTTTTGCTATGAATTAGTATGTATTTTCACCTCATCTGTAAAGTAGTCCCTAGTTATCCTTGATGTAATAAGGGAATAGTGCACAGCTGATGCCATCATACCTAAAAGTTATCGAATTCACCAAAACAGAGAGAAAACACTTACTTTGCACATTCTTATGACTTAGGTGCAAATCCTGGAGTGTATTATAAACTGGTCTTTACAACCTATGAACAGATACTGTAAGTCAGACAGAAATAGGAACTCCCTAGGGATGCTGTCCAAAAAAAAGAAAAGTAGCCCCTGTGGAGTAACTCCTCCTAAGTCATGCTGCTGCTGCTGCTGAAAATATGCAATGAATCCGTCTGCAGCTGGAATTTCAGATGCCATAATTCCCTTACAGAATGTTGTCTTAATTATTTTATTATGCATAATAAATGTAAAATATTTATTTTAGCTTAGATAATTATATTAAAAATGTATGCTATTTATTTTCAGTCTTGTAAGACATCCTTCACAAGTCATATACTTTACAGAAAGAAATGCATGCTGTTTTGCTGGCCTGGCTGTTTGTTTTATCCAATTTCTACACCTTCTTATCTATGACTAAGGAACACCTCCGCATATTGCCTTCCATTCCCTCACCACCATGGGTACTCTGTGCAAAATGAACCATACAGTGGAATCCCAGACAACTGAAAACTATTTTCTTTAATCACAGCACAAGGATGGCCTGAAGCACATTAACATAATATCAGTCCCACACTCTTGTGGTCAAAGTAGTAGCAAAACTCCTTCTGCATCATGAAACTATACCAGTCCTCCTGAGCACTGTAATCCAACAAATTTGATCATGTGAGAAAAGCAGGGTTCTGCCTTTTGCATGCCCCACTCCATGTAACTCAGATCCATTTCACTGAAACATCCCCCTCACACACACCACGAGCATAAATTGCCTGAGAAGTTGTAGTAGCTATATAGAAAGTCAGAACAAATGGGAGTTAAATTTAAAACCTTACATATGAATAAATGAGATTTCCCTTTCTTAGACACATGCACAAAACCAGTTTAGTTCTGAAAATGCTGTATATCTGCATCTTTCATTGACAGCATCAGACATAGGGGAATTTTTCACTTCTGCAATCAGGTTAAATTCAGGTACCTAACTATGCTGCAGGTTTAGAAAGTCCGTCCACAGACTATACAGCCAACAGATTTAGAAGCCTGTGTCACAGCTGCTGTTCATTTTCAGGATGTTATACAGCTCTTCAGTGCTTACTGTGCCCATTTCCAAATGCAAACAGTATTGTTGTCAGTGTTACTCCAGGATGGTGTCATCTGAAAAGTTCAGTCGCATAACACATCTTTTTTAAATGACTAGGAAATATAAAATAAGCATTGCATAAGTAATGGTAGTGCAGGGCCCTGTGAGACCAATTCTGTATTATAAAATTAGGTTGAACATTAATTAAGAGTGAATGAATATTTTTGTATGACAAAGCACATTGACTTAAGAATGGAGAGACACGCTATGTGATTTGAAAAAGTAAATGCAAAGGAAAATCATGCATTTTTTTACCTAAATAGGGAAAAACCTAAATTGAAAAACCAAATGTGAAAAATTTGTAACCAAAAATACAAGTAAACGTTTGTGTTTATGAATATTGTATTTTGCTTCCTTCTAAAGGATTTTTAAAACTAGACTGAAAACATAATTTCAAATTGCAATTGTTACTGGAAGTCATATACTACTGTATCGAAAAGCAGATGTCAATTTCTTTGTCATCAAAATACAACAGATTTAGACAAAAATAAATATCAAGTGGTCACAAGACAAAAACTAGGGATGGAAGGGAACATTTTTCACAAGAATACTGAAGTACAACTATAAGCATATGCATACTATAGAGAATTTATAATTTGTGAGCTAAAAATTTGTGAGCTAAGTTCGTTTACCATTCCCCTCAGAAAACCACATCCATTCATGTCTTTTTCTAGTTTAAAAAAGAATGTCTCATGCTGTGTGCTATATAGGGAATAAATTGCCTTTTCTGTTCCCTGCAGCCAAAATCGCTCTTTCCCCATAGTACCATACAGATGATTTCACTTCAGTTTATAAAGTTTATAACAGTTCCTAAATTCAGATTTGTTTCTTCCAATAGCCCTTTTTCTGTACTTCTAGCCAGCGTTATCTAGCCTTTCACTCACTAGACTGGCAAGAATTTTTGCAGGATGATTATTCACAATTTCAGGCTGAGGAACTGAAAAGCTTGAAGTCAAGAATCTCCAAGAATACTCTGAGCACCAATCAGCTGAATGGGAATAGTTTAAAATCTTGTACTTAGCCACTGTTTTAATTCAAGTGTCTCAAACTACTTTATAGAACAGAGATCAGTTATCAATTACAGGAAAATTTATATTAGAACTAACAATATACTTTCCTCCATATCCCAACACAAAAAGAGGAATATTCACCTCCCTGAAAGTACAAGGCTCATTAAAGAGTCTGCAGTTGCCAAGCAACACTAAACAGCAACACATGAAATAGTCTGGATGAACTTACAGTGCAAGGGCCGAGCTCACAGCATCACAATGAGACCTCAACCACTAGACTTAGGGGTGATTTTATCACTAGATCAGCAGATTTTAAAATCTTCATTTTAACATTTTCTCTAGGTGACATTTGCAAGACTACATACCATCTGCTGAACTGGTGCAAACAATATTATTTACAGAGTGGCTAATAACTTTCCTTTAAAAGAGAAGTACTGCGTGACTTGACAAAGAGGCAACATGTGATTCCCCTAAAATTGTAGTTTAAAATGAAGAGAGAGGTGGATAGAGAGCAGAACATCTACTTGCCAACAAGGCTGGCTAATATCCCAGGACTGTGGAAACTGGCAGGCAGAAGCAGGACTGCTGAGCTAATAAATACGGCAGTCCCTCTATGGGCTCCTCTGCAGCTACACAAAGTGCCTCACTGCCTCTATGAACTTGCATCAGCAGCAGCATAGCTCTGGTTCCTGCATCCCTACCAGATGTTTTTCAGCTGAGCTTGGAACACATTTCCTGCAGAATCAAAGCTTCATCAGCTGGTATCTGTAGAGATCAGTCTCTAAAGGTTAGGTCAAAATTGGCCTGTGAAGGATGGAAACTAACATTCTATTGTCATGAAGCATTTATTTTTCAATAATATAAAAGCAGAGCATGCCCAGATATTTCTTGTTAATTCTGATAAAATATGCTATGCTTGCATATTCTCTAATAACCTCCAGTATAATAAGAGACTCCTAAAAAACTTGCTCTTTCTTGGAATTTATATCCCATACAGAAAACTCTTTATCCAAAGTAAAATGATCTGTCTTTCACTCAACAGAGCACTGGGTTATGCATTTTGTCATCCTGAGTGAGGGAAGTGCATCCACTCATTGGATGTGTGTAACAAACCCCAAACTGATTCACATCTACAACACTCCCAGTCTCTTGGGTCTTCAAGCCTAGGATCTCAAACCCACTGTAACCCACTTCTCATTTCCTAGCCCTGTAAAAAGACTATTCCTGCCAATTGGGATGATTCAGTTAAAGTGGATGACCACAAGATTAAGTGTCCTGAAACACACAGCATTAAAGACAGCACTTCTTTTACCTTCAGTGCAGCACATCATGTCACAGTAATGCTTATATGCTCTCACTTCACTCAACACAGACCTTTTAACACAACTGCTCTGACAAATGAAAACCACCTCTAATTCCTAGATGACTTACTGAAGCTGACAAAACCACTTCTACTTAAAAAAAAAAGATAAAGAAACAGTGACACCCTTAAGGTGGCAGTACAGAAACATTGCCCCCTCCCCCTGAGGTTATCAAATTCAGCTCTCTGCAGTTCTAGAGTGTGATTTAATGGGTGCTCAGTACAGAAGAGTTCTCAGGACATTTTCCCTACACAAACAAAACAATGCAATGAGAAGTTTTGTATAGAAAATCTGTGACCACTGCAGAAGCTTTCTGTACAAGAGTTTTCTGTAAAGTAGCTCATAAATAGCATGAACACAGCTATTATGAGAGCAGATAGGCTTCATTATATAGTCTTGCTTTAGGAAAATACATTAAAACTTATACTACAGGAACATTACAGTTGTATGTTCAGCATGAAAAGAAAATAAAAAATGCTATAGGGGTACAATCAAATGTTTAACTTTCCCCTCTTGTGTGCATGCATCACAACACATGCATCTAATCGTATGCCATTTATCAAATATAATGATGATTTTTCAAAACTTTTTGTACATCAACTCTTGCAAATTGCCCACAAAAATCCTTCTATGGATTCCTTTATGGTACACAGAGACTAGTCACCTCACTGCAAGGTATTAAAAGTATTCAAGAATGTAGAAGATGTGTGTTTAAGAGTAAAGATGCATTTAAGAAGCAACATGACATCATTTAATAAGTAGTCTATAACGAACTAAAGACACAGGTGATAAGCACCAGAAGTAACCTTCACTCTTCAATGTGATTCTTTTAAAATTTAATCAACTGCCCTAACATGGGGATGGGTTTTGATAGTGCAACATGGGAGGCTTTGCCATGGAACGAACCCTATGGCCAACTTTCATCCTAACATCCTGGCTAGCAAGGAAAAGGAAAACTGGAGCAGAACAAGAAGACTCTGAAGAATTGTAACTAGCTCGAGTTGTTTCCAGTTCTAGTAAGTGTCTGGTGAGTATTTAGGCTGGTAAGCCTTTTAGAGAACTTTTCTCCTCTTGGTGAAATGGTTGCAACTCAACCAAGAAAAATTTCAAAACCGCAAATGATTTGAAAAGGCAATGTAGGTAAGCAGCCTCACCACAGAGAATTCCAACAGACACTGGAGCAGCTGTGAAACAACACTCAACATTAGCACTGTAGTGTTACCACTAAAAGGTTTCCCATCATTTGTTGTTCTTTATAAAGTAACACCTAGATACTGAAGACTAAGTTTTTAAATTTAGCTCCTAATTTAAAATGTAATTACTGCTGCCCTGATGGTGTTTTAATGGCAATATATTTTTATTGGTAACTTCAAATGAACCTCATCTGATCACCTTAACCCTTCTCTCATCATGCTTTAGTTAATGACTCATTACCTGTAGTCACACCAGGGACATCTGTAAGGCTTTTCTCCAGTATGGACACGCTTATGTCGTGTCAGATGCGATTGCGTTGTGGAAGCAAAGTTACACTCATCACATTTGAATGGTTTCTCTCCTAGAAGGTGACAAGAGAAGATTTATCAGTTTTACAGAAAAGGAAGACAAGCCCAAGCCTATCCCTTGAGACAGCTTTTAGCCCATGTATATATACAGCAAACACAAATACAACATAAATTTCCAAATACAATGCATTAACTGCAAAATATGACAGAAACACATCAGTATCCAACCAACTTCCCACAGGGAATTACACAGAAGCAAAAAGGAGGAGAAAGAACAGCACTGAAACAGAGTAACCTTGTTACTGGGTCTTACTCCATGAAAATACCCTAACCAGGTGACAGGCATTTGTCTCACGCCACATCTTCTATTCAATCTGGGCCAAGAACAGCCCCAAAAGCAACATGGGGGGAGGCAGAAGGAAAAATCACACTGATGCTTGTATTCAGCATATGCTCAGAAAGGAACATCTCCAGGTGAAAAGTGTCTTTGTTTCCATCTCCAACCTAAATTTTTAATGATATCCTTTAAATAACATAAATAAACTGGGACTGAGAATATGAACCAGAACTCTCTGCTCCACTCCCCCTATCTTGCCTGTTAGTCTTCTGCCCTTGTGAATATTTTCTGAACAGTAGGGCAATTTTCAGCAGAAGGACTTGAAAGGTTAATGAAAATAAAACAAACACCAACTACTAAACTTCAACTAGGACAGTGTTTTCAGATTACTTAAATCCAATCTGTGCTGAATATAGAGCTGCACAGAAAATGTCTAGAGAACTACTAATTGATGAAAAGTAAAAATCTTCAGTGTGTAATTTTCTATGTGAAAAGAGTACTTTTCCTTCTACTGGAGGGGTCTACTCCTTAGAAGATACTAAGACAAAACCTCATGACAGACAAACTGTGATGACTAGTTAAGACACCTACATCCCATTTTTCCAGCTGGTTGTCACAGAAACATTCCTTGGGACTTACAGGCAGATACAGCTACCATTTAGGAAGGAAAGAGGTTTTCTTTTGTATGGAGAAGCTAAAAGCCAGTTCCTAACTTACGTTATTTTCAGTGCAGTGTGCAAGCCTTCCAATGTATTTATCTAAAAACTACATAAGGAATCAACATCCCTGACTTAAGAAGTCTGGATAAAACTGCTAGAAACAGACATGTACTTTGAAGACTATTCAGAGATCTAGGACAGGCAGTTTCAAATTGAACCATAATCCTATTAGCAGGTGTAATGTGAAGTTTTTGAGACTGACAGAAGACACACCACCAGCATAAACCTATCAGTATGAGTGGCCTTCTGCAATCAGTAGCAAACAGCCACTCCCAAACAGCCATGCCTCCAAGACAATTTTTTGAAGCTGTTTATAGCAGGCGACACTGATGATTTTGTAACAGACTTTGCCAGAATTCTGAGAACACAGAGAAATACGCATTTTTCATTCTTGGAGATTGTTGGAGTTTTTCTTCCCAAGGGAAAAAGATGTGCAAGGCCCTCAAGGCCTGAAAAACCCCTAATGCCGGATGGAAAGAGAACAGAGCAGCTTCTGAAAGCTCCATAAAGAGTTGGAATAATTGCTTTTAGCAGCTGTGGGAGACAATACCAGCCAATGTTTTTCATTTATTGTTTCATGGGACGAGGAGAGGTGAAGGGGCAGGACACAAAGCCGAAGCCTCCATGCTGGACAAATTGAGACTGCTAGAAAGTATGTCTTTCATGCCCCAAATGGGGTTTTCTTGTCAGACCCTGACACTCTGCCCTAGAGAAGCTGACTCTCCCAGCAGCTTGCATGGTAGTGGCTGCTGCTTCAATTAAACTCTCTGGGAGGCCATAGACTCCCTAGCAACGTAACCTGCTCTTGAACTGAAGATTTCCCCTTCTGATTTATTTTATCATCTAGCATTAAAGAAGATAGCAGCATTTTCAAGCCTAAGTAGTTAAGCCACAGGTATTTTAGATAACATACATACTTATTTTAACTGCTTTCATTTAAAATGCACTAGAACCTTGCCAACTTGCCCCCTTGAAAAAAAAAAAGGCAGATCTGAACTGAAAGGAGATTTTTAGTTTGCCATTCAGGGGAGAACGGATCAAGTAAAGGTCTGTTGCTGTGCCAGGGCAGGGCCAGTGGGTCTGACAGCTGAGTGAGGGCCCATTGAAGCCAGCAGGGCTTGCAAATTCCATCGTGACTGTAAGAAAAATGGTAATCTTTGCCCACTGCTCCAGGAAGTTTCTCCTTAGGAAATCCTTGTGGCTAACTGCTCCTGTCAAGTAGACTATGTGTAAATCTCACCTGACAGAAAATACATCACAGCAGTACCACACAACAAAAGCCAACTAAATGGGGAGGAAAAAAGACAGCCTAGCACAGCCTGTAATTCTTAGCAGCTGTACATAAGAAACAGTATTTTTATGGAAAAAAACAGGTAAATTAGTACAGTTGGAAAAAACCTAAAAGACAACTAGGTATTTCTTTGGATTGTCTGATATTGAAGAGCATATTAGCTGCAGGAGTACTTATATTTATTTGTTTATAAAAGCTTTCTACAGACCCATTGATTTAAGAATTTTTTGTCTTCCCTATCTATGGGCCAGGATGCTTCTAATCAGACTTTGTGCCCCAGTTTTCCCTCCACCCTTCTTGCCCCCAGACATTTCAGGGAATACACATAATTCTTTTAATATGGGCTGCCATTAAAAATTCCAAGACGACTCTTGTTTACCCCTTGTCAAGGTTCTAGTTCATACACAATTAAAATTGCACAAATAAAAATATCAGTATTGCCGGTATTTTTTAAAACAACAGTATGTAATAACTTTAAAATAGTGTATCCATAACCATATGGACAAAGTCTATTAGATTTAAAGACCAATAAAATCTAAAAAATTAAATCCCATTACCACTACAGAAGACTTATCTGTCTCTCACCATCTCTACCTTTGTCAATAACAAGCCCCATGAAAAAAAAGATAGGTGCCCCAAAATGATTCAATGATCAACAAGCTCTGTGGAGGAACAAGAAAGAAGGACACACATTCCAAGATCAAGGACCCACTTTGTGGGGGTTTACTTTGTTTTTAACACAAGCACTTTCAAAAAGCTACATTTCCTGAGCACGGGAGTACAAAAGAAATGGCTTTGCATTTTTGACAACACTGCAACCAACTTCTGAAGTGCATCTGCTGGTTAAGTCACTTGACATGGAAATTTGAGCTTCAACAATCAAAAATTGGGGAAGAAAATGACAAAAGGGCCACTTCATACAGAGCACTAGTATGTAAAAGCTGCTGCTAACAAGTAACTTCAGTTTTCTGTTGCTACTCAACAATTTCTCTTAGGTAGGGGAGAAAGTTTTAAAAGTCCAGGTTTTTGGTGTCTTTGCTGGTCAAAGGTTTGCTATAATCAATTTGCCAATCTGCTGTAAATGTTGGTGTAAATAGAAAAGGCAAAACAACAAAGATGCTCTTCAAATTTCATCTTTTGCTGAAAAGAGAAATGAGTCTTCTTACTGTGCTGCATTTCCTACGGTATTCAACATTAAAATTTTTTTAAGCTGTGGTGGGGAAGTTGAAGGGAAGAAGCGACATTATACATATAAATTCAATGCCAAGTAATGTAACTACACATTAAAGTCAAAGAGCAGCTCACATGAGAAATAGAAACACAAAGTGAGTCACTCATCTGGATAAAAACACATATATTATTAAATTTTCTTTCTTTATTACATTGACCTATAAATGTCTTGAGATGAGTGAGCAGAAGCAATCATACAGTGCTCTATACAATATAAGCTACCATCTTCAAAAATGCATGAAAATATTTGAACAAAGACACGATCTCCTTAAGCAGTTCCACGGGTTCAGGGTGACTGCCACAGCAGTGTACAGTAAGTGTCCTTACCCACTAACACTTTACTACTGTGATATACTTCTATCAAGCCTGGGAAGATCCCACCACAACCAACACATGGAAAGCAAATGCAGATTGTTGATGTGTAGAAGATGAGGATGGGGTTTTTGTATGGAGTACTTTTGATGGGGTTTTGGATGGAGTACTAACCAACATTAAAAAAGGGAATTCATGCAAGAGAATACAGGCTGTGACTGATAAGCACTGTGGGACTGAGTCAGCTACTACAGCACAACATGGAAGTTTACTGGGAAACGTAGAAGAACGGGCAAATAAAGGAGGTGAGCAGAACAATAAGAGCAAAAACATAAAGAAAAGACATTTTAAAATGATGAATTGTTTCCATGTTTTCATTTCAAGCCAGAAATTATTACCCTTGCTTGTTTTTTCTTCCTAATTGATCATGATTAAGGCAAAATATTTAAATTATCTGATATTGTATGCGTGTGAGTGTGTGTGTATGTGTCTTTATTTTTGGTGGCTGATTTAGAGGTTATTTACCCTTTTTCGCTACAAAATTCAGGTAATTGCTTAATTCTTTGTGTAATTCAACTTACTCTAAATCCAGCAAGAACGATCGTTAGAAAAGTTTTCTTACTAAAACAAATTAAGAATCAAAAAAACTTGCTTCAGGATGACTCAAAAGACAAAATCTTTTCTTCGCAGCCATGTTGAGACATCAGAACTGTGGTACCTGTGTTCCTGCAGCACCACAAACTACCCCTTATTTACCACACAGCACCTGCTGATACTGTGGTCTAAGTTTCTTAAGACAGTTTATCACAGCCTAGGCAGCCTCAAGTGCCTATTGTAAAGCATTTGGCAGGCAGAGATGTAAGTATTCCTTTCAGTGTGATAAAATTCTGGTCAAACTCTGAACCACTCCTTAAGCCATTGCTTCAATTCACAAACCAGAAGTTTCATGGATATTTACATCATCAGTGAAAGACTTTCAGAATACCAGAGACAGATTCTTGCAGAATACAACTGGAAGAAGGTGCACTCAGGTCATAAAATAATGTTGAAACATCTTCCCCAGACAGAATCAGCCAACAACTTCATTTATTCTCTGTCCAAAGTGTATGTTTCTCATTGGACCAGGTCATCATTACAGATACAACGTATTTAAAACAGAATAAAAACATCAACTGGTAAAACACCAGGAATCTCTTGATAGGTCAAATTATTTGTTCCTAGTTTACAGCTGAGATGGTCTATATCAAGGAAATCTTTATGCAGATGCATCATGTTTACTACTATATTAAGTACTAAATATTTTCAAGTCTTAAAACTAATGGCTTTTTCTCTCAGTTTGAGCATTCCCATGCTTATTTTCATTTAAAATGAAAAACATCTCTTCAAGGGATAACATCCTATTTACCAAACTGGTCTGTATATTTTGCTGCAAGAGTGACCGAGGCTCAGCTTTTTTCACATCAAGTTATACTTCACATTGCCTGTAATATCTGCAAAGAAAATGCATCTTTCACAAGATAAAGGCATTTCTCCAGGTACAAAGAAAGAATCTCATCTAAAAAGAGAAGAACAGAGTAAGAAATACCAGAATAAAGAGTATCAAAAGTCAAAGTGGCTGGTCCTACAGCCAATCTTCCCTTGTGTCAAATCTCTATGAGCAGCTGAGCATTTCTCTGGGGTGTTGGCACATCTCAGGCCTTGAGGCTGGGATGAGAGGAGACTTGTTAAGTTGGTTAAGACTCCTTAACTACATGTGAGGATTTGTTCACTTGCCCTTGAGTTGTGGGCCTCTGACAGGTGATAGAAGTAAATTTTGGATTGGAAGATGTTCTGTGTCAGCCCCCTTGACAGCTTGTATTACAGTAGGGAATTATTTAAGCCATTTAGAGTATTTTTGATACCTATCCCTTTCCAACCTGATTGTAATTGGCTTTGGCATTCTGCTTTGGGAAAATTGTGCCAACTGGAGACAGAGGAAAAAAAAAAGGTAAAAAGAAGAGTACAAGGAGGAGGGCACGCAGCTAATGACTGAGATAAAGTTGAGCACTGGATGAAAACACAATGGAACCCGCGTAAGTGCAACAATGCTAGCAAAGGTGGATTGTGTCATTCTCCTTGAAACAAATAGAAGGTACAGATAATTTTTCTGCTAAAGAATCATCTCTGATTGTTTGTGCCACAGAGGCAGATAAATGCCAAAAAGATAGATCCCTCTGCCTCTGAGATACTGTCCTATATAGTATAAAGTTAATAGCAAAGTAATAACGAGCCTCCAGTCCTGACATAAAATATAAAGTTATGCTTGCTAGATGCAAGCTTCATGATCTATAACCTGTAAATCCCTGTGATCATAGCACAAGAAACCTCTACCACACTGGCAAAAGAAGGGCAAAAATGCCTTCAAAAACCTGGACAGCTTTTCACCAGGAGTACACCATATTTTCAGCCTAATTTTGCACATAAATCAGGAAATAAAATAGATTTCCTCTTGGCTGATGGCCTAATGATACTATATATATATATATATGTGTGATGATAAAGGCTTACATTTCTGAGAAAATAGATCTGCACTCATATCATAGGTCCAGACAAGATGGGTAAATACAAGAATTTGCATTTCTTCTAAATCCCCATCCTGAAAGAACTGTTTACCATTTGTGTGGCTGCATTGACTATGAGTCCTAGATATATGCAAGATCCCAATGTGTCACATGGCAGGGCAATTAAAAACAAAAGGTATTTCCTATCCTCTTGATAACAATGATTTATTTTTGCTAAAGAATTAATTAATTAATCAATTTCTAAACCCACATTTGTTAAACTTGTCCCAACATGTGAAAATTCTTCAAAGCTCCAGAAAAATAGAAACTTTAATTACAACTGAAGCATACAGCTTCTATTCCAGTAGTTATAACTGCTCACGTCATCATTCAGAGTGTAATAATAATTTATTATATTTACTAAATTACTTTTATTGGTCACTTGAAAAATACAAACTTCCAGCAGCAAATGGGAACTGACTGTGGCAGTATTCCTCCACAAATTTATATTCCTTGTTATTAGAAAAAAAATTATGAAAGTAGGATTACTAACAAGACTTGCAAGCAAATTTTGGCCTTGAATACACATATTTTTTTAGAGCTAATCTGTTTCAAGATATTGACTAGCACTGAAAATCCTACCTTTCTGAAAGCATCAGAATCTCCTCCAAATATGGTTGGCTTTAAATAAACTAAAAACAGGGTGGAAAGAATGGCTTCAGGCTCTCAAGAAAGAGAGTAGCTGCTCTCCAGGAAATTACACATTTAGATGGTGTATGTCCTGAATGAAGATTAGTTTATACAGGGACATAATAAAATCTCCCACTGTGATTCCTTTACAAAATCCATGGAAAATTCATGATGTAACAACTACGGCTTCTCATTTGTTAGCTATTTCTCTCCACTGTACATTAGACAATGGTCACTTAACTCACACTGTAATTCCTGATGATATTACATTATCCTCATGATAGTCAGTAAAACAAAAAAACTACAGTGGTTTAAACAGCAACCCTTGTACGTCTGTTTGAACAAAATCTATTCAAATAATCAAATACTTACAAGGAACTACTAAAAAGCACAATTAAGGTAGAATGTATTAATAAATGTTTAATACTTACACTTTTTCTGGTCTTCTGAAACTAAGAACCAATTTAATTTTGTCTGATATTAAAATTTTATAACCATGTGGTAGGAAAGCTTTACTAATTCTGGGAGAGAAATCTTGCTTTACATGCCAGCCATGTGGTAACTCTTAAAGTTACACCTATTAATTACAAACTATCTTAAAATTACAAAAGGGCAACTGAAACAACACTAGCTTTCAACTATGCTTCAGTCCAAAAAAATTGATTAATTTATATGTAGTCTCTAATTTTCACCCAGGGACATTCTAGCAGTCTCTTGCAAAATCTTCACAGTAGGTAATCTATTTGGGCCTTGGAAAAAAAAATTAGCAGACTTAGTATTCATTGAAAGAAGAAAGCCAGTCATCACAATTCTACTTCCTTCATAAAAAAAACCTAAAAAAACCCACACCCACCAAAAATACCCCGCACTCACCCCCAAGCAATTATTCAAACTCCCAGCTAACAGATTTGACGCAGACCCTGGGCATAGCGATTTCACAAAAACGAGAAAAGGCAAAGCAAACAATGAGCCAATGTCTTATTTGTGCTGTAACGTGCTATATGACTTGTGTTACTGCTCAGTGCAGGGGGACTCCCTTGCTGGGGAGAGCACAGAAGAGTAAAGACAGCTTTACTGACCTGTGTGCTGCCGCCGATGCTTGGTGAGGGCATGACGCGTCCCGCCGGCAAAGCCACAGAGGTCACACAGGAACGACTTCTCGCCTGTTGCAACAATAAACAGATGAGGGACTGCGGAGGTCACAGATCATTAAAACATATCTATCAAGGCTTTCAGGGTTACTAATTCCTCCAATCAAATGTTTCCATGTAAATATGTCAAATGGGAATGAAATTACCACTGCGGTTTATTGACTGTGATAAAATCTGAAAAGCACCACTGAACATAATTACATACTTGTCAGACCCATAAAAATTAGCTTTATTATCAATGGAATGGTTTTGTACAACTTCATTTCTGTTAGATGTCTTCCAGATGGGGCTGCTTTATGCACTTGAACAGTTTTTATGCATATCCTGATTTTTTACAATTCCCATACATCTGGCCTTTCTGTGCTGAGTAAAGATTGCCTGGAAAAAAGTTAATATACTGTATATATGATTCTGCTTAAATAAAATACATTTAATTTACTAACAAATTAAAGGTACTGAGAAATTTTCAACAGACTAGGTCACAGTCATCTTTAGTTACCTTCTATTTGCTAATAAGTATTAAATTATTTTCTTGAATACAAGAAGAGCGCAGGAAACAATGAAAGCCAAATTATTCAGTACCACTGGCAATTCAGCACTGTTTATGTTTCTAAAGTTTTCATGGCATAAAGAAAACGGGTCTGGGGATTGCTGCCGAAATTGCAGCAGAACTCACATTGTTCGTCTTTAAATGATAATTCTTCATTCCAAACCTCTGGACCAATTTGAGAGATTTTGGCAAGCTCACTGCTCATTAAAAGTGTATAAATGCCCTCTTTTTAGCCTTTTTTCTTTTTACAGAAGATAGGATTTTGCCCTGTTGCCTATAAATACAGTTTATCATTTCACAGCAATATTTTTACTCAGTATGTACTAACATGCACAGAAATCTCAGTCCATAAAAGCCACATGGAAGGTCATTAAGAAGTAGTAACACTAACCTCAGGTATAGTCTCAATAACTTGAGATAAGACTGTTTTTTTTTTTTTAAGAATCCTGCTAGTCATTTGGAGCCAGATTCTCCTTCTACAGTAATACAGCAGCAAGGGGGCTGGTGGGGCAGTGATGCTGAATTCATTGAAACTAACAGTCTCCTTCCAACTCTTCCACGTGGAGAAGGAAATTTAGTTCTACAAGACAGCTGGGTTAAGAGGTCCGGTGTCAAATTACCAAGTCTTCCTGTGCAGACAGACGGATGGAAAAGGATGGAAACCTCCATGCTGTTTATTCCCACATAACCAGGCACAGGAATACACAGACTTTGTGGAAAGGCACAGTGCCTCAGTTAATTTGGGATAGTGCTCACATAAGCAAGAGAGCATCTCATGAGTGGGAGCTCCCAGGACAGCCTCGCAGGGACCAGCTGCCCTCTCCCACCATCACCTCAATGAGGTCTCTGAGGAACCCCAGCTCCTCACCCCAGATGTCCCAAGTGAGGGAGTCCCTGGGCCCTGTGATACCAGGAGGAAAGCAATTCCGAAGTTTCCAAGGCAGCTTGGGTCCTACCAAAACGGGATGACAAAAGAGCTGATAAACCTCTGCCACGTAGCGAGGCTATGAAATGCAATGGGCACATATTTCAGAATTTCTCAATTTCAGCAAAAAGTAAATGGTGCATTTTTACCTCTGCACCCAAATCTGGTCACATAAAGCAGACTGAAATTATACAGGACTTGGGTTTTTTTTAAAATTTTGGTCTGTTGGTGAGAGTATCTCAGAAGAGTAGCTAAGGTGTGAAATAATTTCAGTACATCTTTTGGGAGTCAATTCCAGCAATCTGTTATTATAATTGAACATAAAAAATATATCAGAAAAAGCAGAATAAAAACCCATTCTCACTATCACATAAAGAATGCAGTTGTGCTAAATGATGTAACAAAGTTTGAATTTTACTGCAAAATTTTTGTCAATAATATTATTACTGAGGCTATGCATGATTGTTATGCAGATATTCCTGCAAAGTCTCTTCTAGGCTTTTCTTAAAATTACTTTATGGCATTTTAAAAATCAGGATCTTCAGCATGTAGCACTTGAATTCATCAAAATATCGAAGAAAAGGAATTAAATGACTACACATAATGCTTAATTATAATTAAATATTAATTTAATTAATTAATCAATTTTAAGTATAAATCTCTCTAACTAGCATTAATGCCTAACACCCCAGCATAAAATTCACACTTTGAAGTTAAATGCTGTTCCATGCCTACCAAGAAATTACTCATCATCTATATATTATCATAAATTAGCTCATGTTGTGTTTAACATCCAAGAGCAGACCTCAGTATGGCCTGCAGCTTCATACACTAATGAGGACACAGAGCACCTATAGCATCTTTGCAGGCTCACAGATTTACTGGGTAGTTTATATCTGGGCCTTTGCAGCAGCTTTTGAACCACAAAGAAATCATTCAAAATCAAGCAAGGGTTTTAAAGTAGGGAAACTGATCCATCCTATAAAACAATTTGCCAGTTAAATACTCCACACTCCTCTAGGTCGAATCTAGGAGCTCTCATGCAGGCAGGGCTCTGGAGGGAGGCTTTGGATCTGGAAACATGAGACTGGAGGAAATTTGGCCCCTACTTTTTAAAATCAGGAAAGGTGGTGACGCCTCTGATTTTTTTTGCAACATTCATTTTCAGGCATATTAATAAATTAATTACCTTATTTGTTGTATGTATCATGGTATACATACAGATATCTCCAGAAACACAGAGAGAAAACTTAATCACCTGTGACTTTAGGTTCAGTTGCACAG
>NW_005054311.1:9928821-9938821 GCF_000277835.1 Geospiza fortis
TTCCAAAATTTGAAAAATACATTTTTATATGATCTATCAATGGGGCCCAAATTTCTGCTACTTTTCATAATATTACAACAGCTGCCCTTTGGATGAGCCAAAGGAAGAAAATGGAGACTGTTAGATCGCAACAAAAGTTGCTGATGGCACAAGAACATTAATACATGCCATGTGAAACTCCTTTTTCCAGCTGAAAACATTTGAAAGCATGAAAACATGCTTTTCTGTCCCTACCTACCTGCCCTCTCTGCCTTCACTTACTGTTTCCTGATCCTGTGTTCACTTATGTTTTTCTCCTCTCTGTACCCACTTTTGCCACCTTCCTTGCTGCTATTTAAAACATTGTACACACACAAATGCAACTCTCTATACTTGCTCTTAACCCATAATGTTCATACTGACAAATTCACCGCCAACCAAACAAGGGTATCTTAAAGTGTAAGAAAAATAAAATTTCCCTCAAAAAATACACTGTATGGATAAAATTAGCATATAGGAAAGAGATGTTCTCTTTCCTCTTCACAAGCCAAATTTTCCAGGTATGGTTACACAAGAACCGAGTAGAATTGATGTTTCACAATTTCTGGATTGGAAACAACATAGATCTTTGGCCCTGAAATCTGATGGAAACCTGGATTTACAGAACCTGAATAATTAAAAAATAATGGAGCAGATAGGCAGGGAAGTGGTTTTGAAAATTTCATAGTGATTTTTCAGAACTGAATCCAGACACAAAATTAATTCAAATATTATTGTACAAAGTCTTTGCAGAAGGTATTGATGATTCAATACTGATTACCTCACATCTTCCTAATAAGCACCTACAAGAAATGCAAGCTGCCTAAACGATATGTAGAGAAAGAAAATATTCTTACTCAACAGTCTTGCAAGTACTTAAGCAGACTGGTATAGCAGTGGGATGAAAAGCTGTACAACATGTCAAAAGCAACACTGAAGTGTGTACCATTTCTGCAGGTTACTAAACTGGATTATGACCTTAAATGGCAACTGAAAATCCAACAAGTGAATATATTTCTCTAAGTTACGGAAGTTTGCAGCATATTGTTTGTTTCATTCTGGTGGCTCACAACCTGCTGTCAAAATTGTGTATAAATTTTAAAAAGTAATTTCACCACTAAACTGTACCTGTTGTTAAGCCTTTAAAAAAAGAAAAGAAATGGGTGCCAGTAAGTACCTAGCAAAGGACAGTTTGAAACATGCATTTAGGAAATAATATTTTCATGAAAGAATTGCATAGTGATGCCTTAAAAACGAAGGTACCTTGGAAAACCAACTAATATGTGAGATCATGTATCACATTTGTGCAAAAAAAAATCAACAAATTCAACCAAGTTGTTTGGATGGATCTAAAAACTTGACTACATCACATTCTGGACAGCACTCAACGTTTCTTCAGCTGTGAGGAAAAAAAGTGTTTTCAAAACTGCCATCACCTCAAGTCTGAGTCTTAACAGAAGATTGTTCTGACTTGTGCATCAGCAATAGGTTACGTGCATCAATTTCTGACCTTTGCTTCAGCTCTGAAATATCACCAATTTCAAATTTACCCATCCTAACACACTGGGCCTAATGCCTCATGTCACAGGAGTAACAAAATTGGGCCAGTGCATTCAATACAGCAGCAGAGCAGAGGAAAATGTAGCTCTGTAGCTACAGGTGGGTTAATATTTCCATGGGTGCTATACACACCAGAACAGCACAGATCTGATTCTTCAGTCTCTCTTCTGACTCTGCAGTACACTTTGAGGTGAAATGTAGTGAAAATTTAGTCTTGTTACTTTCTCAAGCATTTACACCTCTGAAGAGAGTCAGTTTCTGTTGAGGTGGCAGCTACTATTTCTACATCATTACTTTTCAAAATAGAAGGATACTCTAGATTTGTATCTTCCAAATTAAAAACATATTTAACATCATCCAGGATAAATGAAGTAGGACTAAAGGTTACTCTCTGTGAGAAAAACAGCAGTGTGAGCCAGCTGAAAGACATGATGCAACCACCAGACACAGCCTCATGATTCCCATTGTATTCATTAAGGCATAATGGAAAGTTTTAAATTTATCATCTTCGCAGTGTTATAATATTCTGTCAATTTTGTAACATTAATCTTGTTGCAGAGCTTTTTATAACATAGAATCACTTAAAATAGTGTCACAGCCTACTGTTTAATGCACATAAAGGTATGTTTCATTAACACTACTCTGTGGGTTTTTACTAGGACAAATATATAATGTAGAAAAAACTGAACATCTGTATA
The DNA here is from genome assembly GCF_000277835.1 of Geospiza fortis. Taxonomy (NCBI): domain Eukaryota; kingdom Metazoa; phylum Chordata; class Aves; order Passeriformes; family Thraupidae; genus Geospiza; species Geospiza fortis. The sequence goes on from NW_005054311.1 coordinate 9,931,098, forward strand.
TAATAGTAGTGATTCAAAAGCTTTTATACCAATAAAACTTACAGATTCATTTGAACACACTTTTTTCTCCTTTACCTAGAGGATGCTAGAACACAGTGATGGAACAGAAATCCTGGATTAACACAATCTAATTGAATGATGTGATAAAATGGACAAATTTTTGCAGTTCCATTACCTTTATTAGTTGTTCTCCATCATAAATTTCTCACTTGTTACTGCATTACATGTGACAATATCTTTGATCAGGAAAAGATCGATCTACCCTAAAACTGCTCTGGATCTATTTATCTGAATACTGGAAAACCTCTGGAATTAGATTTTATTCTAGAGGGAAGAAATTCTGGAAGATTTTGAATTCTGTATAAGGAGATAAATCACTTGACCAAATGCTCTAAGAGTATTTTACATAAGCACAAGCAGCTCACGGTATTCAGGTAGATGAAGAATAGAAGGAAAAACTAGAACTGTAAGTCAGTCTATGAATTACACTGCATGGGACTCATCCATATGTTTGTAAATATGGATGTAAATATGGTCTTTAATTTTTAAGAGCAATATACACTGCACTGGAGTTTAGTACATCAAATTCAAATCATGAGGATCTTCATGATCGTAAACATAGGCTCTGCTATCAAAGGTTTGCACAATTTTAAGGAAAGTGATGCAACTACCTTCTGATACCATATTTGTACCTAATGTTATGTCAATGCCATTTACATCCTCAGGACATCTCCAAAGATGGATGCAATTAAATTAAAACTAAAACTAAAACAAAAAACTAAACTAAACTAAAATTTGTCTTTAGAAATAATTTTTTATTTTAACTTTATTAGAACCATTACCTACTTTCTAGGATATCAGAAATTTCCCTTAGTATCTTTTGAAAATAGAACAAAAATACATACAAACAAGTATACTCGAACTCAAAACGATTGGGACCTTGAGTGGTTTTTTTCTTGTTTCTCAAAAAGAAAACAGTTCCTACACTGTAAGAATGGTTTTGATATTTTTTGTCAATTAGAGTTGTCTTTTTTTGTGAGTGAGGGTGTAACTTTGGATGTATGTCAGGTCTCCACTGTAAAACCAGCACCTTACAGCAGAACAGCAACCTCAACAGTGACCTGTGTCATTACCCACTAGCCAATACAATCAACTGACAGACTTGAGGATGCTTGAAAACCATGTTAGACATCAATTTTTAACTAGATCATATTGTCCCCTCTCAGACAGAACACCCACTCAGTAAGAGCTGACCTGTTATTCTAATGTGTATTTGCAGCAGATACTGTTAAGATGGAGTTTACTGTACATGAAATGAATAGTGTAAGCCTTGAGCAGTTTTCTCACAGAAATTTTCTCTTCAGGATGGACATCTAACCAGGCCTAAGTCAAACTAGATTGAAAATTAATCAAATAAAGTGTTTCCAAAGAAACCCCAAAACTCTACCACACATGAGTAGACAAAATATTTTTTTTTCTTTCAGGATTCTGACTACTCCTATGTGTATATAACTTTAAAGAAATATAAAGAAAATATAAAGAAATTGCACCTCTGTATATTCATTAAGTGCAGGACAAGATCAGTGCTCTTTGCACATTTGTAATCAGGTACTTTGGCAGTTCTCACATTTCTTATTTTTCTACCACAATAAAGTCTTCTATCCTTTGCATTCTATCCTTCTATCCAAAAAACACCCCAGCACATAATGGCTAGAAACTAGCAGATGCTGATTCTTACTCTGACCCACAATTAATTTCCAATTTAATTAAAATCTTTATTAAAAATATATATTTTTTAAACTCTAGAGGTCTTTCAAAAGTGATGAAAACTACTCTGTTGCTAACAAAACCAAGGAAACACAATGAGTTTAATTTAGGTCACAGTGACATCAGAGAGGTTTATTTATTGCCAGCTTTGTTGCATCCAACAAAGCTTTAATCTGTGACATGCTGTAGCTTGTAAAACAGCAAAGTGGTATGGTATCAGAGAAACTACACCATGCCATACATTTCTAAAAACGTCTGGTGTCAAGCACATTACATTCAGCAACATCATCAAGAAGAAAGGGAAGGGATTTTCGGGGGGTTGTTTTTTGTGTTTTCAGTTTACATTTACAGCTGAAACAGCCTTTGAAAATTTCTATGAAGACTTCACATACTGAAAGACAGCTGTTTGTTTTTTTTGTAGTTGGAGATGATGAGAGTACAATGTTTTTATGAAGCAGAAAATCAGGGCAGACCTTAGGTTTTACAAAGGGAAAGGGTGAGAATCAAGGCTTGAGTCTGTGAACTGCAGAGCTCATCCAGTATCAGACAGATACACCTCAGAAGGACAGAAGGGTGAGAAAATCACATTTCAGCACATGCAGGGCAAGAAGTGTTTTGCTCCTTCAAGCCAGGGTTTCATCGGGGTATCAGGGAACAAAGAATGCAGCGGGCTTTGGGTACCAGAACCCCTCCAATTCCAGATATGTTTGGACGTTGATGGCCTGGAGCCCCAGTCTTTCGGGAGCACCTTGCGGAGCACTGAAGCCACTGTGAGCAGATTAACAGAGCCTATAGTGGCCTGCTGGACATGGGGCTGCTGGGAATGTGACTGAGAGTGAGGCTTTAACAACTGCTCCACCAGCCTGAAAAGAAGGTTCCTTTTAATTTTAACCAAATGCATATTGGGAAGTTTATGTATTTGTAGTTCAGCTACTTCTTAATTACATTTAACATATGCTACCATACTGCAGACTACTTAAAATATCACACTTATTCAAATCCACATGCCAGTGATAGTTTGTATCTGGTGGTTAATTTAACCCGAGTTCAGCTACCAATGCAAAAAGTTCACCTGCTTGAGAGAAGCCCAGATTTCCATGTTTATTCCTAAACCTTCCCAGCATGGTCTAGGTCTGATTAAGAGCCAGTTCCAGTGTAACCCTGTGCTGCAATGCTAAAAAGCAGAAAAATCACTACTTTCATTTTGACAACTGCACTTAAAGGGTTTATTCTAAAAAAAAAAAAAATTAAAATAATAATACCATTGCTAGCACAACTAATAAAAATTAATTTGCTATGGATGTGTGGTTAGTATATATCCTCTTTAAACTGAGCAGAAATAAGACAGAATTTCCTCAGAGCTAGAATAAGCTATTTTTTTAATTTTAAATCAAACTGCTCAGTCAAACAAGCATTTTACAGAAAAAAAATTCTGAAAACCCAGAATTTTTCCTAAATCAGTTTTTATTTAATTAGTGGTTATTTAATTAAAAAAAATCTTTACTTTTTTTAAATTTACATTTAAATGTAATCATATCAAATAAAAAACCCCCGTCATTTAGGAAAAAAAAAACAAAAAGAAAACAAAACTAAAATCCCCTAAAGGAAAAATAAGACTATATGCTGAAAATCACGAACTTGATAAAATAAAAATAATAATAATGGCAACAAGACTTCTATTTCCTCTCTGCAATTGACACACTACAAATCAGTTTTTAAAAAGTTACTTATTTTGGTATTTGTTTTAGACAAATATCTGTACAGTCTCATATGAAAATGACTGTTGGTTTGTGATTTTAATAGCTTCTCAGAATAAGAGTCCACAGTTGTCACAGCAGAGCAATACCAACTTATGGTATGATTTTACTGACATCAGTAAAATATCAGACAAACTCAGTTTGACTCAAATCAGCTATAAGCAGTATTTTTTCCTAAACCTAATATTATTATAATGCGATTTTTCATTATTAGTCCAATTCAACTTGTATTGAAGTCAATGAGATTATACTGAGTTCTCTAAGTATTAGATCAGGCTCTACGATGATGCTGCAGCTACCACGAAACAAGTCTTGTCAAAAGGACTACAATAAAGTACATCAAGCTTATATTGTTAACAAATTACTCGTTTATTAAAAACTGAGTGTCTAAATTCTCATTTACTTTTCATCAGCTTGTTTATTGTATCTCAGCTGGTATACTCAAAATAACTGTTCATTTTCATTTTCCATGAGCTGTTTCAGTCACTATCATTTTCATGGTTTTGACCACTGGCATAATATTCACAACAGTTTGCCAAAATTACTGGAAGATGCTTAAACTCAACTAAAATATATGCCTTATAGTCTAGCAAGGGGAAGATTGATACTGACCTGAAAAGATTTTGCATTACTTATACAAAATTTTTAGTTTAAGCATTGGTCAATCTATCAAGACCTCTTTGAGAAATGGTTTTGTAAGGCTCTTTTTTTATTTCCTTCTGATTTAGGCAAAATACCATAGCACTCAGTCGGCAGAAAATACTGTGTTAGATTGACTTAATACTATTTGTGATAATAGTGGAACCACAATACAGTGAGAGACATGAGACTGATATAATTGTTTTAATATAACATGCAAAAATGTTGCACATGTGGAATAGGAGAATTGAGAGCAAAGAGGAATATTGTATGTCTGAGAAAACAATGAAAATCCAACTAAAATTCACGATCTTTTTAATATCACACATTTTGCTAAAATGCCAAGTGATACTCAGAGCACTGTGGTGAGTCTTAAATCACATATATTCTGCTACTGTAAAAACTGCACATTCAAAAATAATTAAAGCCAATATGTCTAAACTACAACACACAAACTGATGTACAATCTCATTAAAAATATACTGAGATGTCTGTAGAAAGCATCCCAGGATTCAACAGGAAAACATCTATTTGGGAGTATTATATAGTATTTATCATTATTTTAATGTAATGCTTATCACTAATGTGCCAGCAGAAGCTTTCTTCTCAGAAGGTTAACTCTTTAAATTAAACAAAAATTAACACATGGAAAGTGCTTAATTGTTGTTCTCTCTCTATTTTTAAACAGAGGAGGTGCGTAACATTACCAAGATATGCACGTATTTTTAATTAAGATTGTATCATTCAAGGTTGTGATTCCTTAGCCAATTTACTATTTCAAAATGCAGTTCTCCTTCTAAATATAAACACACGAGAATCAGAGCATTGTTGCACAAATCATTATGATTTTAACAGCTGTTCATTTATGGTCTCCATCACTTTGGAAACAATAGGAACATGAACAATTGACTTTATGTACAGAAATGCATTCTTCTGCCAGGTACATTCTCCTAATCGGTCATGTTTCTGTTATGTCTTACCTCGTCATGACCTGGAGATTAATTTTCTTAAGATCCTTCCCATGAATTCTAAAAAAGGTTCATTACTATTTTTTAAATAATGGGTACTACCTACTTTTTTAAAAGTGAAAATATGTGACACAGTAATCACAAGAACTACGAAGTTTGAGATTAAATAAGCATTTCCATGGTGCACGGTTTCATACTAAATCTTCAGATTGGCAAAACAGTAGATTTTCAGTACAGCAGATTACCTTTATTAAACTACATTTCAGATGTATTTCAATCATATTTTATTACCTTTTAAAATTAAATGAAATCAGAAGATTTAGGAGATTAAATGCCATTAAAAAGGATTACACTATCTTCCCTATTATATGTAGTATTATTTCTATGTTTTCTTTTCAATCTGTCCATACCAAAATATGTCCCTACCAACAACAAAAAAAGTATGAGGTAAATTTAGATTACAGACTGCTTATTACTTACTACAAAATAATTCAGAAACCACTCTTGAATAATAATTTCTATGACATAAATATTGTAGAGTTCACCATACTTGATCTAAATAGGTGATCTTACTTCATCTAAGCAGGATATTTTCCCATGTCAGGTCTGGGCTGCAGAACAATCAGGCAAATGACAGTGCTTTACTGGTGATAAACCATTACCTGTCTCTTAAAATTTCTGTAAGAAACAAATCTTTCTCAGACTTGGTGGCACTGAAACTAATACAACCACCCAGAACAGGATTTTTTTCACTCTCTGAAACTGCTGTCTTTATCAATTAATCTGATCATTTCTCTGTTCAGGAAGCCTGCTCAGCTATTGATAATAAAATACTAAATTTTAACATTGCATTTTGAAGGACTCTTATTTCTAGACCTTTTTCCAAGCTGTAAGGTTGAGGGTGCTAAACATGCTTGCTCTTCACATACTTATCCCAGGGTGTTGTCTGCTCTTTTAGCTGGAAGCAAACCTCTAGTAAATTCCTATTTATCTCCTTGCCAATCAAGAAGTGAATGACTGACAGTAACAGAGCCTTATCTACAACTCCTGTCTGTGGTGCATTCTGCTAAATGATGTCATCGCTCTAGCAAGAGAAAATAAGCAGATTATTACTGTGACTAGAAGCAAACTAAACATTTGGATTTTTGCATGGACAGATTTACACACTGTCTGTCAGATAAAGCACAGTTTGCCTGCTGCTTACACAACAAGAATGTGCCTGACAGCTTCTTCCCAGCTTTAGTATCTGATTACATAAATAGGCCATTCCCCACCATTTCTAAAGACTGACAGTCTGTCTTAGTTTAAAGAGCAATTTCTGACTATCAGCCTTTCTGTCTTGCACACAAGGCTGATTATCATCAAGGCACTTCCTGGAGGTCCAATCAGTTGTTTTTTTCCTTGAACTCAGGACATTACAAAACTTGTAGCCACAAAAATATTAAGAAAATGAAAAATTCTACTGTAAAAATTTATAAGCAGCAACCCAAAACTCAGTGATATCATAGTCCTCATCACAGTGAAAACTGTTGCTGACTTACAGGAGCATTTAGAGAAAGATTTTAGGTGACCATTTTTTTCATTTTCACAATTACAATATTTGGGGAAAAAATTTTATCCAAAGAAGTAAAACAAAACAAACTGAATAACAAAGAACAAAACCCCACCTACCTAAAAGTAACAGGTAGTAACTCCCCTGCATCATATTAAAAAACCACACAAAACAAAATAAGGCAACCTTCTCATAAGTCTGCCTCAGAAATTCATAAAGCAGCTTTGTTGTCCAGGTCTGTAGTGGCCCTTCCCAATTTAGCTCCAAAACTGTCATAGAAAGGAACTTCACAACCTTTTGTTTGTTTTTGCATTACCTTTGCAACTGTTAGTCTTCTATAATAATTCTGCTTTTCCAAATCATACCTCAATAAAACTATGCTTTAAATTAGATGCATTTTACTGTTGCTGTTGACTTAAATATTTTTAAGGTATGAGCATGGAAAAGACATGCCATTTTTCACAGCTAAATGTATGCAGGTGTTAATGAACTTATTTAAAAAATGGTTCTGAGCACTGAAAAGGGTAAACACATAATAACTCTGCTGTTTACAATGGTAAACAATTGCAAGTCATAACCACAATATTGTTCCTAGTTATTTCAGCTATAACTTGCAAGGCTTCATAGCCAGACAAACCAGATGAAATATGTTGCTGCAGGTCTGCTCTGATGGATCCCTCTGAAATATCCACATTATTGCTTTTATTTTATTATGTACCACACTTCATAACTGTACACAGCAGACTACAATAAAAACTGCACTACACTCCTTTAAGTACTTATTAAATAGGTCAAAAAGTTACCATAACAAATAACTTGCTCTACTCAGGGTCCATTAATAACACATCTTGTTGGGATTCTAAAACAAACGGGGAAAAAAAGAACAGTGAAGAAGCGTCTGTTATTTGATGCTGCTGCCTAACAGTTTACACTTAAAATGCACAGTATTATTTGTCACAGCACTACCTAGTCCCTGCTGTTTAAAATATCAGCATTGACACAAGACAGAAAATTGTGCTGCACAGGTTTGGGGAAAGGGCA
>NW_005054311.1:9941321-9968901 GCF_000277835.1 Geospiza fortis
GGAAAAAATAAAGGGGCAAACCCATGAAGTTTAATTTGAATTGAGGCTGAGCTCCTTAGATGATGCGTTATGACAAATGCTTTTTGCCAAGGCTGACTGGGTTACTCATGCTGTAGTTCCATATTATTTACATTAATTACATGAAGGCTGCTTTGTTAATGGTACATTCTGGTGTGGGTCGCAGCATGATATGCTAATGATCTAAGAAAAATCTGCATCTCCAATATTTATGATAATTTGGGAGAGGAAAGAGGATTGCCTTTATTTCTCTTTCTTCAACAGAATAAAAAGCGGTATAGAAACAATTGTATTCATGGGTAAAAGTTCTAATGAAGCCGACATTTAGGTGTTGTAAATGGAGGAGAATAATTTATTGTTTGGGATCTTGTCAGACCCTCTGACAAAGTGATAATACAGCATTTCTCTGGATTTCCCACATTAAGAAGGCTGCTTCAAGCTGAATGAAAAGGAATTCTAAGATGAATTAAAACTTAAAATTTCTTCTTGTTTTTTCTTATAGCATTTTCTCACGTTGGCAGCAAATATATGGCAATTCATTTAATTCAGGCCATGTTCAAGTTTATGAAATGGAAGAATATTACTATACCATTAGATACCACTTCAGGGGGAATAAGGCTGCTGCTGTCTTTCTGCTCATCTTGAAGTCTTATTAAGCCAAATAAAATCCAAAAGAAGATTCTAATATAATATTGCATTTTGCATCCAAGTATTAAAAAATATACAAAAACAAATACTGAAAATGGCAAGGATGGGGTTTTTTGTTTTGTTTTTTTTCCAGTTTTTACACAAACACAGAAAACCAGAAAAAAATAGGAAAAAAATCTCACTCAAAAGTAAATTAAAAAATCTTAAAAAATTAAAAAATTAAAAAAATTAGTCAGGGATGCCTATGCTTCAGAGTACAAGCTCTAAAGTGAGCCCCAGAGACTTGTGGAATTCTCCTGTACAACAGAAATGTAACAAAAGGCTTATTCCAAGAAGTTGCTTCCCTTTAAATAACTTGCTGCCTTTATATGTCATTTCAAACAAATAAACTGGAATGGTAGTTTGTCTTTTCTAGATATCAGGCATTATAAGAGCACAAGCCACCTACATTTGCTTCAGTATGAGGCTTTCAGTTACCTCTATGCAGTTCAAGGGGAGCATTGCTGCAAGCAAGTTACCTTCATTTTAAAGTACTGACTTATCAATACTTCAAAAAAACCCAGCAGGATTATTACTATTTCAGTTATTTGATTGTCAATTTCACAATATCAATACAATATAATATTTTCTGAATATCAAGCATTGGCTTCTATTTGAGTTCAGTTTTATAGACAGTTATTTATCTCCAATTATAAACCAAGCCGATTTCAATAAGAACATTATTCGACCGAAGTGAAGAATGTAAATGCCAGTGCACGTGTTTGGCCTCTATTTGGCCACTAATTAATCTTGCCACAGTTGAAATAAGAAAAAAACTCCATCAGTAACATTAAAACTGGTTGTCATGTGCTGATTTTAGTGTGCAACAGGGCAGCAATGATGCAAGTGCTTAGCTACAAGATACCACGTAGTTCTCCTCTGCAGTCTGCACAACAACCCCTTCTGTCCTGTGGCAATGCCTGTATTGTAAGCTTTGGGAGCTGGGCAAACAATGTACATACACTAGGTAGTGCTGGGGTAGAGAATACACTCTGAGCCATACAATTAAAATTCTAATATCAAATTTCTAACCTCCACTCTCTGGGAAACCTCCACTCTCTGGGAAAACAATAGATTCTGAATCCTCCATGTGTACCAACCAAATGTCCTTGCCAGCTAAGAGCAATGACTGTGGGAGAAGAGATTAAATGCTCCTTTTTTCATGAAATAAGGTATCTGTTTTAGAATAACTTTGCAACTGCATGTGTCCCAATGTCCTTATACTTGCTTTCTACCACAGTGACCTAAAATTTCCAAGAACCTCAGCTGGATACAGAGTAAGAACTCAGGTGCATTAATCTTCCAGTTCTATTTCAATCTCTCTGTCATATTCTTGTAATGGAAAAGAAGCATAAAGCACTGCTTTTAATCACAAAATCACAAAAAGTAGCCCCCCATAAAGACAAATTTGTGTGTTGCAGCATCACTACCAGCTGCACCACAAATGCTGTTTCAAAGATGATAGCACCTGATATGCTGTGGCTCTAACAACCTCCATTCATCTAATTCTTCTGCAAAGAGATGGCAGCTTCATATTTTGCCCTACTGGATTCAGGAAGCAAAGCTTAAAAAAACCCAGCCCTTACTTCTCCCACTTAAATGAGTCAGAGAGCACTGTTGCCCCCAGCATCTGGCCTGAAATCAAGATGCCCAATTGCTTGAAGACAAAGCCAGGGTACTGATTGTGTCCAGTAAGTTAAGGAATAAGCTAACCTAGAACAACACTGCTATTTATAAAAGATGCTTTCATTTTTTCTACAAATTCTTCCTCCAAAGTATTGACTACATCAGGCCCTGCATATCTTACAAGATCTCTAATGCTGACTTCTAAAGCTAACATGGCTACAGGTTAAAAAACATCTTATTGCACCATTTTTAGAAAATTCAGCAAATATTTATTTCTGTGAAATCACAGCCCAGATGAAAAATATTAAAATGGCAAAACCAGAGTAAGTTTTCAACTACACACAATGCATAAGCCCAGGGACTATGCTGCATAAGACACAGCAAAAGTACATTGGTTTCCATTCCTTTACAAATGTTCAAGTTTAAAAAAGTTCAAATCCTTTTCTTAAAATTCAAAAACCATCAATACATTCGCCCTTATCAGTTTTTCATAACAATGACCCACCATGACAATTATGTTCCACAAACACAAAATAAAACTTCAGAGCAAAAGGGTAGCATGACACTGGAGAAGACACATTGTATATTGCAAAAAGATGAAAAACTCTGTGGAAAGTACTTCCACATGCATACTCTCAAATTAATATTTTTCCTCCAGCAGTTCTTTGTATGGTTACTTAAAGAAAATCAGTGAATGGCCACACAGAAAATTTGTTCCTTTGCCCCCAAATGGCAAAAATAAGCAACTTGTACTAGTCTATTTATAGTTTGGGGTTTTTTTTCCTGCATAACACCCAAAACCACAGAACATTAACCCATAGGTAACCAAAGCTAAACACAGGCAGGAAGATCTTGTAGGCAGAAGCAAACCATTATAGACAAGAGGTTCATCTGGTAGATGGCTTGCAACATCCTCTCACACCACACACATAATTGACGCTGAATTGTAAGTTCAGGGTTTGTAGTCTATTTGTTTGGGTTTATTTCCTCCTGGGTTATAGGTTCTGTATGTGAAAGTATGATATTGACAGTTGTTCAGATTGGTGAGTGAAAAGTGTCTATGACTACCGAAAAAACCCCAAAGACAGAAAAAACACGTATCTTCATATTGGCCAAAATCTGGCCACAATCTAGAGTTAAATAATTTTAAGAATTCTCTTTTCCAAACCACAGACAGAGATGAAGTAATTAAAGTAGCTAGCTAACCAGAGCCAACCCATGAAGTTGCACTGTAACTTCCTTTTATCTACCATGATTTTTAGATGTATGTATCAATAATAAAAGCAATATTACATCAAGCTATAATATTTTAAATGGCAGCATAAGGTACACTATTATTGTTATACAAGGTAACATGAAAATAGGCTAATTAGAATTCAAGAAACTACATCAGAAAATAATATTTTATTGAAAACATTCTATAAGAAAGTCATTAAGTAGACCATTATTGGCCAAGCTGACCACAGAGTTTGAATACCTTGCAGGATACTATTTATTTTATATATAACCAATAAGGTATAATCTTACATACAAACTGACCTGACCTGGAAAAAAAACTAAAAACATACATTTTAGTATCGTACAGCATCATCAAAAATAAGCTTGTTCAAATTAAAACAGGATTACATTAGACAAGGTATTATACAGAGCAGCCAGTAAGAAGAACAAACAGAAAAAAAAAATCAAGTATCAGTTAAAATATTGGATGACTGCAAGGTGACAAGGCTATTGAGCTTTTGAATGACTAACTACTACTACTTTTTACTAACTAACTACTACTACTTTCATACATGTGGGAATCCCCAGAATTGTATGACTCCAGTTTAAAAACAATATTGTTATGGACATGATACTGTTGTTTTATATGGTCACTAACAGTTGTTAGGATAGCTGACCATAAAAAAAAATATTTAATCATATTTTTGGCAGAGCAAGTATAAAGGGATTGTGCTCAAGTCTACCTGAAATCAAGGCCATTTCCATAAATTATTAGTAGGGCGGATGGTTGAACAAAGTGTGGAATTTCACAAACCTGGTCAAGGGACAGCAGAGGAGACCAACACAGAAAGCAGCCACTAAAAATGTGAAACCAGACAGTTGGTAGCTTGGGGAGATCTGCAGTAAACACAGCCAGAGGGGGCTTGGTATGTCCTATCCAAACATTGACCTAGACCAAAGGTTAGGAACAACAATGGGGCAATGCACAGAGTCATGCACACAACCTATGTGCTCCATCCAAATTTTGCTCAGATCACAGAGCACAACCCAGCAGAACAACTGAGAAACCACTTGTTTCGTTCATGTCCCTGAAACCAAAACATCTGGGAGAGAAAGTCTAAGCAGCAGCATTGTCACTTGGCTAGCATGAGAAGCTCCTTCTTGATAACAGCTTTAGTCTTGTCACTGACAATCACCTATTAATGATATCTTTCAAAATTCACCTCGGGAGACTGATACAAAAGCCAAAAAGAGATTTGGAATACTGCTGTCATAACAATATGAGTTAAACAAGCGAGCAAACTCTTTATTTCAAGAAATTGGCTATTGCAAATGTGAAGCTGAGTGGGAAAAACTACCTTTACTCCAGCTCTCACAAATGAGCAGGAAAATGTTGATTGCACAAATACTCCTGGGCCAAGGGATAAGCTGGTAAATCAGCTAAAACTTCCTGACATTCTCACTTGCTTAGAAGTACTATTAGACATTTTAGCAACAGGTAACTACAAGTCAGATCAAATCACTAAGTAATTAAATACTAATACAAGAGGAATTAATTATATTGATTAAACCAGTATTTCTACTTTACTGAACAACTACCAGCAGATCTTTTATTAACAAATTAGGACTTGACTTTATTAATAACAAATTATTACTTTATCAGCAGCAAAGCTACCAAAAGCACCTAGTATTTTCAATATGAAAATCCCATTCATGATCAAAAGGGTTCGCACAATCTTAAATAAAAACAAAGTAAAGCTTTGAACTGGCAATAACCTTAACTATTAGAAGCTCTGATTACAATGGCATAAACACTTATTTCTGACCAGTAACTAGAAAAACTAAATATCTTCAAAATCATGGTTTTCACATCAGATTTTGAATTTGCATGTGGTATCTCCAAAAGATGAGATGTCTCCAAAAGGCAATGCTTTGGTAGTAAATTATATACTAGCAAAGTGGTTTTTGAACTGTTAAACCATCATTTTTTGAAAATTGAGCAACTAAATAATACTTGTTCAAACTTATTCTACACATTATAGGATCAGTACCATGATATTGCTGGAATACATCACTTGATATGAACGGAATAAAGAGTAGCACAAGAAACAAGAGTTAGCATCAACATTGAAATAATATACTTTGACCAGAAAACTAAAAGATCTCCTTCTAGGAGATTTAAACCCTAAATTGTAAAGATTTATTATTCCATGATAACTACAATGCCATGTGTTGATTTACATTTCTGATTCTGAACTATTTTCTGAGATGACTGCATTTTCTCTAATTTCTTATCTGCTTTAACTAATACAACTGATGCAATTATAGTGATTGCCCAGTCTCTGTATTAGCTAGGAAATGCAGATTCAAAGAAAATGGAAAAAGCTAGGAGATTTTTTTTTTAATCTTCAGTTAAATTAGTTAACCATTGCATGTTTTATAAAGGGCCCACACAATTCATAACCATTTATATAAACATTCACTGACTGCTGGTACGACAATTATTCATAAGCTGATGGAAGTTCCTGCCCAAATTCAATAATGTCTGAATCAAACAAAGGTTAAGATGAAGGTTTATTTCTTTAGTATTAAAGAATCCTCACCACCCACAACAGCACATACAGAAAATAAATTTTGCTCCCTTGGGCACAAATACCTCTGCTCAATGAACAATGGCTTTCACTCTGCTAATTGGAGAATGGAGAGGTAAAGGTCATGTGTAAAAACAATAGGGGATATAAAAATAATGCAAACTAAGGAAATTACAGCATTTTCCAATTGTCAGCGTGACAGTTACCAGTGAGAAATAAGGACATCAGATACATGTGCCCTACTGTGCAAGGCTGGGTAACAAGACAGTCTCCACTCCAGTATGCTGGCAGTATGTAAACATCTTCCCTTTCTAGGGACAACGGGCTATGCCCCAACAAAAGTAATAATCTTCTCTAGAATTACATTGACCTGGAATTCAGCTAATAATTTCAACAGGAGGAAATAGGAAGAAAGAGGAAAGGATGAAAACAGGGGGGGAAAAGGCTCTGAATTGGGTCATGGAAGTGTAATGGTTTGAACCATTCTTCTCTTCTGAGTAAATGAATTTTAATGTTCTTGTACATATTTAAGCATCGCCTTGTTAAGCAGTTTAGTTGGGTGAAAAATAAGAGCGGGGATTCAAGCAGCATCGTACACCTGTTTTCTGTGGATGAGAATAGACAAATGCGAATTATAGCAAAATATTCAGGAACAAAAGTACATGCAGGCAAACTATCATTTAACTTTTTGAAAAATCTTTATGTCTATAGTGGTGTCCTTTTCTTAATTTAAATGACAGATGCAGATGTTGCTCCTAGTAGTTAGCACTCATATTAATTTATTTTTAAGTGTTTGTACACAGGCTTCAGACCACATTAAGAAAAGCCACATTTTCAAATTAAATTATAGTAAGGAATTTTTAATCACGTTTCCTTCTTTCTCCCATTCTTTTTCCTTGCATCTATTTTAAAGAGTTGCCTTGAAAATGCATATACCTCTGAAAAACTCTAGACTGTGATTTTTCTCAGACTTGCAAAGGGTTGTCATGTTTCAGCTCTTTTCCCCTACTTACTTGTCCAGTCTTCAGTGTTCTAAGACATGCACTTAAAGGATAATAAAAGAAGACCACATTATGTGTCAAATTAAATGTTGTTGATACTTGCTTTAAGTGTACATGCACTGACATTCTGTTATGGATCAGCTGCTGGACAATAATCCTTGCACATTCCCCGCCTGACAGATTGTTCTGTATTTTGTTTGAGACGCTCTAATGTTTTTGACGACCCATACAAGGCCACACATTTCAGCAAATTTTCCAAATTAATACTGAGACCAGTTTACAATGTTTTCTTCAGTAGCGCTCAGTCTTACTGATTGTGTCCTAAATAATAAACTATGGCCTCAGGCAGTTTTTCTCAGAATGTTTATGATGAGAACTCATTCATCTAAATCTACTGGCCAGTGGAATAAAATAAATCAAGAATTTCCCAAAATATAACAATATTTGTGTTCTCTAGATAATTGATGACTGCAGCTGCACTAATTAAAACCCATGTGAGTTTCATTAATCTTGGTCACTGGGACCAATTGCTGCACACCACACCCTGATCACTGCACATCGCCCTTGTGTCACATTCAGGTGAGGCTTGACTTTTACTTAGAATCTCACTGCGTCACTGTTCTTTAAATCTGAACTATCATATCATGCATACACCTACTGTGCAGCTAAGTGACTTAATTCAAAACAGGCAAGCTCAATCATAAATTGAAAATTTTACTTCAGACTAAATTATTTTCAGTAATTTGCTTGCCAATACTCTGCCACCCCAAAGAAGACAGTGAGGTATGGAGAAGGGTGAAGACTATCTGTAACAAAATAAGTCTCTGATCAGAGGAAAAGGAAATAAAATTAAATTTTCTTCTATGTTACTACAGTGGCATTTTGTTTGCATATTACACTTTTCTCTACTGGAAACCAAAACTGCACCTTCACTAGAGTATTTCTAGGTAATAGGTGTATTGTACATATATTTTTCTGTATCAGAGAACATTTTTATAGCTGTAGATATGCTTTGCTTGTTAAAGAAAAAGAAATGTGTCAAAAACTTGTGGTTCAGATAAATATCTACAGAAATAGCTATAACTAATGTTAATAACTAAGCTGCCTTGCAGATCATAAATACTAGGAAATATAAATAACTCCTAGAGACAACTGCACAATCTATATTTGAGGAAAGGCAGCATTTGAGTAATCAATCACATGAAGCCAACACTGTCATAAGCTGAGTTTATGAAAATACTTGTAAACATTTATTAAATGTAAATCCCTCTTCAAAATGTGTGTTATCAGAGATCCCCATTTTTTCATGCAATTTGGAGTATGTAATATACAGCAGCTGATGAATATACAAGAGCCTTGTTGCAGGAGCTGTTTCCTGTTGGTCTTTCAAAGCGCTGGCAGTGATACAATTTCTTTCAAACTAATGTCATATAGAACATGTTCTAGAGAATAACCAATACAATTTAAAATCTGGCTGTACTATCCTTACCAAACAAAATAATTCTTGCTATTAACACTGCTTCTTTTTCAAGATTAAGGAGTACATTTTGCTTTCGTTTGCTGATTGAAGTCAAGGGAATAAATAATAACTCATGTAACTGGGAACAAGTTTTGGACCATTATGTACAGGCTTATTTTTAAACTGTAATAAAGCTTTTGTCAAAATAACTTAAGAGCTGGCAGGCATAGTTAATAAATGCTGCATTGCAAAATGCTTCCACAGGAAAGCTTCATGCTGCCCCTTTGGAAGGTTCTTCCTAAGTATGGGAAGGAAATGTTGCAAATCTCTCCAAAAAAAGCACTGCTGTTTGCCCACACATGTGTCCTTGGGCATACATGCTTTGTTCCTTTCTAGTTCTACTTTCTTTCAGCTCTTGAGGGATTGAGTCAGGCACTGGCCAGCACCCACGGCTCTGAGCACAGCAATCATATCTCCTATCGACAGCTATTCAGCTCACTCAGATCTAACACCCACAGACCAGTTTATCTGCTTGAAAAGTTAGCTCCCCCAAAACTTCTCCAAGAATTAAACATCAACTAGGCAGGGATGGGTTCCCAAAATGAAAGACAGTAATGCCATCAGGCATTATGGATGTCATACACAACAGCATTTGAAGGTCTGAGAATTAATGTGGAAATAATGCTACAGAACAGCAAAACATATCCATTTCTTCTGACTGCAACAGAGATACATCTCAGTGGAGACTCATGACCCATAGAGTCCACACTGTTTGCAGCCCATACACAACATGCAAGAACAACTCAAGAAGCTACAAGCCTTTTTTGAACAACATCTCCCAAGAGGAAGTTCAGCAACCCAAACGCAGGGACTCAGTGAGATAATACATGAATATGTTCCTGATGGTCAGACCTAGCCTGGTCTTCATCTTTCTTGGCATATCCAGATATTCCTCCCACACCATAAAAGTGAAGTGCAGAAAGCAACCACAAATCACTGATGTTTTATGGACAGAATGTATGGCATCCAAAGAAAAGACAGAAGCTAAGTGCAGGTTTGGGGCACTGTTCAAATCACAACATCAAGTTTTTTCATTCTTTTTCTGGTGAAACAGTTTAACCAAGTAACTTACAATCAGAGCAGCATTCTTATTCTCATGGGGAATTCATTATCCTTATAACAAAATGTGCAATGACATAGAATGAAAATACAAAACAAAACTAGAAATAGTCTCAGCAAATGTATGTATTGCACAAGGTAATAATAAAATTGATTAGGGTTGTCACAGGATATTCCCCTCTCTCCTCTTCTTAAGCATGGCCATCTTATTCTGTTGCTGATAACAAAATCATAGACAACATTTTAGAACACTGCAATAAGCAGATGTTGTAATACAGGTGCAGTGCCAGCTCTGGTCAGAAAGTGCAGGTGAAAAAAATTTGCATCTTGCTATGGTTTAGAGGTAGGATTGGGCAAGTTGCTATGTAATAACAGACTTCCTTGTAGAGATCAACAAACATGTCCTGAAGTGATTTTTTGAATGGACTTAACAGATTTTTCTATCTGCCAATTTTAGTCTTCTAAGGGCTGTGTTAATATATTAAAAGCCAAAGACCAAAATGCTTATGAAAAGGAAAAATCTCAACAAACCAAAGTCCTGATCAAAGAGGATGTATGACTCACTCTGCAATAGGAACATTATTTTTCTGTCTCTTTTAACTCATAAGTGGTTGAATTCATTTCAGTCAAACTGCTAGCAGAAACCAAGCCTAAAATATTTCAGTACACAAAGAAAAGTTTTTCTGAGATTTTTGAATTAATGAAAAAAGAAGGGCACAAGTGAAAGTATCTTGCAGACTTTAGTAAGGTATTCTTCTTGCTGTCCCCACACATTCATTAAATTGACTATTAACAAAATCGAATACTGAACTCTTGCATTCAGTTTTAATTTTCCTCAATTCTCCTCTATTTTATTGGAAATTGACATATTCTCACCCTTATTCAGGTACCCTATTTTCAAATGCTTCTAAGCTGTCAGTTGTGTCAGCTGACACTGTTCCAACTGTCCATATTGAAATAAATATTTCTCTTCCATTTAACAAATACATTGCAGTAATAACTATCTCTACTGAACACAATTACCCAGAAATTAACAAAAGTAGGAAGGGAGGTTTCAACAACGCTTTCTCAGTAAATTGTGCTTAGTACATATCTATGCTGATGCATCTAAAGCTGAGTAATACTTTGACTTTACTTTTGTCATCCACAAAGGTTAGCAAAAAAACATTTTGATGTTATGCTGTTTCATGAGTCTCTTGAACACCAAATATTTCCAATATCCATATTTCAGACAACTTTTTCATATGGCTATCAATTCATGTTTTCTTAAGAAAAGCTCATCTTCCACCCTGTGCGTATTTTCTCTTACATCTGGGTCACTTCATATTGTTTCTTCACCCATTTATGACTGCAAAACTCACAAATTTAGTATAATCAGATTCATTCTCTGTTCACTGGTTTTAATTTCCATTATACACAGCGCCTATAAATTTGTCTCATAAACAGCTTGCATAATTTTACTAAGTTAAGCTCACCTGTCAGCATATTTTTTTTATTTTGAATATTGGTATCAGTAAGTACTGTCTCTTGCTGTCAATCTTCATTTACTTTCTATTCCATGACTTGGAGAGGGTACTTCCCCTGCTTCAATGTCATGTAACATATTTTCCTGAACTACTCCTGATGAATGTTTTCAGACTCGTTTTCTAAGACACCAACTGTCGCAGACATCCCTTTCACTAAAAATCCTTTCTTTAGGATTTTTCCTTCTGGGAAGCTAAGGCCCCAGAAACAAAAGGTAAACAATAGGTTATCTGCTGCTGTGGAATGCAACAGGGTGATCCGTGATTAGTCTCGTGTGGATGTTTTGGTTCAGTGACCAGTCACAGCAGAGCTGGCTTTCGCTCTCTGTCGGAGCCAGCTCGTTCGTTATCATTCTTTTCTAGTCTATTCTTAGTGTAGCTAGCTTCTGGAAATCTTTCCTTCTATTTCTTTTTAGTATAGTTATAATATATGTATATATCATAAAATAATAAATCAAGCCTTCTGAACATGGAGTCAAGGTTCTTGTCTCTCATCTCACCTGAAAACCCCAGTGACCGCCGTCACAACCAACCCTTTCCCTCCACAAACCCCAAACAGCAGAATTATATTTTGCTGAAGAAACAACAGGAAACATCTTTGGGTCACCCAAATGAACATGCTTGAAATTCTTAGTGGGCGCTTCATTCTCACTGCAAACACTGCAGGGCATCTGGCAATGTCTGCAGCAAAATGGCCAAGGATTTTCTTGTGTCAAGTTCTGTCACATGCATTGCCCTATCTACTTCTGAAATTCATGCTTTGTTTCCACTGCTTCTAGGCTGTTCCAAAGTGTCACTCTTCTAAATACCTAGAAATCTTTCATTTTCAATGTCTTTCTTCATGGCCATTTTTTTTTTTTTCCCCAACTTACCCATCTTCCTAGAGTAACATGAAAACAGGTCATCTTCATTTTCAGTAGTATTATTGTAACCTTTTCTCTTAGGAGACCTCTGTTCACATCTTCTGCTTCACCCAGAACTGCAGATATTATTCTATATGGACACATGTCTCACTCAGCCAAACTTCAATGCTATTAATAGTCCCATATCCCTTTGCTGCAGGTACTTTTGTTAGCTCACCCTAATTCTGCCATTACTCATTTTCTTATACCTGAAGATCACATGAAGCTCTTAGTCGGGTGACCAGATAAAATAATCATATAACTTTACACTCATTTCCAATGAATAAGCCTTTGACATTATAGTGAAAGTAATATTAATCACTATTTGCATGATCTTGCTGCTCCTATTAGATCTCATCCCATTACTGCTATTCCTATTGTAAAAGGCATCCAGCTTTTATTGCCTGATAATCTGTTTTGTATTTTACAATACCCCTATAGGTCATGTTACCAACAAACTACAAAGGAGTATTCCTGGAATATACTGGAAAAAAATAAGTTGAAGTGGCACTAAAATCATTCTTTGTGGAATTTCACCTCCACTTTTTGTCCCCACACTGCTTTTTATCATAACTTTTTGTTATTATCCCTTTAACTAAAGCCTTGCCATTTTATACTTGTATTAAACTCTAACTGAACCAATTGTCAAGTGCAACTTTGTTCGGTGTTTATTCAATAAACACCGTAAAAATGTTCTTTGTCAAGAGGAAGAGGTATCAAACAAGCCTTCTACAAACAGCTATCAAGGTAGATGAGAAAGATCTGCCTTTGGTAAGCCCACCCTGAATACTGATAACATTGCTGTACTTCCTTAAATCATTCTTTCTGTGACACTTGTGCTGAATCTCTGTCCACAGTTTACACCACATAGCTGCTGATCTCCTCCTTTTCTGTTTTACAATGGTACAGAAATTACTATTTCTATCCAAACTCTCATGAGGAGCATAAGAATTCAGCCATTCTCTGTTCATGCCTTGCTCCTGGCATGCACAGGGATCAGATGCAGTAGGGATGAGCAGGGACTCATATGGGCATCAACACTGGGGCAAGGTGGCAGCTCTGCTGCTCTGCACCCAGGCAGCTCCATCACCACAGTGGAAGCAATGCTGATGGTGAGGAAGAGGTGTAACACAGCTGCTCTCCAGTGAAGTTCCTCAGCTCACAGCAGAGTGGTAGGAAACAGCAGTTGAAATAACTGGTACTCATTCTGCACTAACAGCAAAGGAATGCCCTTGTCACTTACTGGTGAGACAGGCAAATACTTTAATACAGCACCTCAGAATAAAAAACATACCAGAAAAGTTGCCACTCTTGAATGCCCTTTGGGAAGAACTTCTGGCATATTACCATGGGGTCTGAGGATCCGTTCCACACTATCAGAACATCTGTTTATCTTCCATTTTCCTCTCATCATTTTAACTGGTAGGACTGGAATTTAAATAGCAATTACTGCTAAAATTATAAGCTCTTTCAGACTGGAGTTCCTGATCACACAGACTGGGTGTAAGTCAAGAAGCAATACCCCTAGTTCACAACACAGCTGCTTGACTTGACTAGAAAATAATGTTTCTCCCCTAATTCCCAATTTCATTTAAAACTCTGGTTATAAATCACTGCCAATGGTTGGACTGACTGAAATTCTAATGCTATACTAACTTCTATTGCATAAACACTACCAAAAAAAGTATTTCAGACTAAATCAGTAAATCCCTCAACTCATTCCATTGTCCCTACATACTGATACTTCAGCATGCATATTACTGCAGCAAGGAATATATTTCCACAAACAGTGAAATTAGCAGGAAGAGTCAGAAATGCAGCTTTTGTGATTAAATTATGCTTAGATCCATCAGCACAGAATATATGCTGCCAAAACCAAGAAATTATGGTCAACGAAGGAAATTATGAAAAAACCCTTCCCCTTTTATTATCATGTTTATCAGACTTAATATAAACTACATAACTCTTTTTTTTTTTTAAACAATAGGACAGTACCTAAAGATCAAATCAAAACACTGATTTCACAAATCAAACTCACCAGGAATTGTCATAATAATGGATTACATTCGTTTCTTCAATCATTTAGAGTTTCCCCATTTGCCATTTCTGGTAAAAAAAGCTAAAATCTCCCATTTTATTTCATGCCTGTGACCAAGGCAAGTTAACTGTCCCTCTAAAGAAGACTAAAAGAAAAATACTGGACTATTTACTGCGACTGGACTAGTTACTCTGACTAAATTAACACTGCAGTGTAGTGATACAAGTTTCTTAAAAGTATCTGTAATTATCTACACCTAAAAGGATATTAGGTAACATGAATTTGATGATGGGCACAGGGGAAGGGCACAAAGAGCTGCATTATCTTTACCCCAAGGTCCATACACCAGGTTAATTGTTTCTGTAAGTTTGCTGTTACAATTCATTGTAACTGCCAACATGGTTATAATATTAGGAAAATGTTTTAAAAATGTAAATAACTCATTCTGGAATTGCAGTTTCATATGCATGAGGAGTTCACCAGTAGTTTCTAAAGGATGAGGAGCCTAGCCAGGGTTTTCCTCCAGGTTAAAGATCCTAAAATCCTTTCAAAAGCTCAGGAATGGGAGACAGAGCACTTAAAAGAAAGGCAGTCAGCTCTGCAAGCTGCTGGTGCAGAGCTGGCTGAAGGGGAGAAGGAATTGGGGTGCTGCCCTGCCTGTTCCCTGGGTCATGACTCTGACCCCCATTCTGAGCACTGCAAATGCTCATGCCAAGAAAGTATTATGCTACCACTTCCACAAAGGTCATCCACAATCTGGTCCCAAGGAATTCATTCTCACTGCTGAGAAAAATGCAACTCTCATCAAGAGTAATGGAAATTGCACATGTGCTTCAGGACAATTTAAGGCCCTAAAGGAATTGTATCCTCCCTTTACGCACACATGTAATTTTCATTAATACCAATTAAATCAATTCAATAAAATTATGGCCAGTTACCATAGCACAGAATCCCATGCAAAACAACAGCAAGAAGCAACGAGTTTTCTTTTTTTTTTTTTGTTAAGCCCAGATTTAAATAATCATTTGAATTGACATTTTTAATAAAAAGTAATTGTTTTACTCAAAGCAACAGCAGCTAAAATGGAAATTTCAGGCTGCAATCCAATCACTGTAAATTGTTCAGGAAGTAGGGAAAAAAACTTGAAATTTAAAAAAAAATATTTTGTTATAATTTCCTTTAGTGGCTCAAATCCTGCAGGCAGAATGGAGAACATAGGATATGGACAGAGCAGATGGATCCTTCTGCCATTTTTATATCTAGTAGAAATTACAATTTCTTTCAACTTTGTCTGGCCCTAATTAATATGTACATTAAAATTATTATGTTCTTCTCATGTTAATCTAAATAAAAATAGAAAGGAAATTTAAATATAACTGCAGTGGATGCATCATACTACATTTTCTAATGCACTAGTGAAGGTGAAAGCATGAAGTTTGAGAGCAGTCTCACATTTTTGTGAGCTGGGAGTATACAGCTTTACATTCAAAGAAGTGATTCTAAGTACTGAAAAATTTTAGCAGCCTCTGAATTTCAGTGCACACAAGATCTCCCTTTTGCTATCCCCCTCAAGAACAAAGCACAAGATAAGAGGAGAATGTGACTGTACAAAAGTTGTTTTCAAGTAATTTCTGTGTTTTGCTGATTCCACAGTAGACATACAGCAGGCTGGTCCCTAGTGCACCCCAGAAGAGCTTTTGCATCAACATTTTCTCCCTTATCCCCCACCCCAAACCTGAGCAGTTGGTCCTGGGAGCCCCCTTCTGCCCCAGACATTGCAAGGTAAACCTGCTGCAACTCTGAACCCACAGCATCCCAACAGCACAACAGGCACAGCTTCCAGCCATTGTCAGGGATGCAATAGAAAAAATTAGGAAAGGATATCCAGGTCACATGACACACACAAAAAAAATATAGGCACCTTAGGATAAGTTCTGTGAGAAGTGTCACAAAAATGAGCTCCTAAACTGATTCTAAAAATTAAAGTACACGAGGTCCAAGAGGAGAAAAGCAGTAAAAGTAACTTTAAAATGAGAAAACCTGCATGGTTATTTTCCTATTCCTGCTC
Source organism: Geospiza fortis (assembly GCF_000277835.1). Lineage (NCBI taxonomy): Eukaryota > Metazoa > Chordata > Aves > Passeriformes > Thraupidae > Geospiza > Geospiza fortis. The sequence goes on from NW_005054311.1 coordinate 9,957,572, forward strand.
ATAATAAGGATATATACTGCACATAAAGGGTAAATGCAAATATTTAAATATTTATCAAGAAAACACATGTGCTTGGGGGGGGGGGAATGTTTTATGTCTAATTTTGAGAACAAATAAGTTTTAAAAGGTAAATCTAATGCAATGTAATAAAACTGCAGAGTATGTTCTGACCTTCCACTCTTCCCTGCAACACTTACATGCACATATATACACACTTTAATAATAGATATCCCAGTGGAGTACAACTGACCCCAGTAAATCCTGCTGTTTCCCCAAGTGTGGAATTAAAAGCTTCATGATCAGAATGAGAGAACACATTTGTTTCCATTCTTGTGGTATCATTTTTCCCCCTCAGACTAGTGTAACCACTGAAGCCCATGATACTCCACACAGCTGACTCAACTGTATATGTTAAAAAAATCACAGACACTTAAATCAAATCTATTTCTTTAAAAAAAGAGGCTTGTATATTTTCCCTGAAATAAGTTAGTAGAACATTGTAGGAGGAAAACCAGACATTTTAAAGCAATAGTTTCAATACTGCACACATTCAGTGAAACCAAACAAACCAAATGAATGTTTTTTTGTAAGTACAAAAAATAACCAAGCCACGGAATCCAGGAAAATTGTGAAATTAAAGGCATTTAACTTTGGATTTTACATTTTTGCCAAAACAGAATTTTCACATTATAATTCTGAAGAAGATAGCTTATCCACCTAATCTAGTTTGTTTAGACAATAGAAAAGTAATTTAGAAATACATGGCATATGTGTAGAAATATATGAAAACCAAACAACATCCATATGCTTTTGTTTGTAGCATCAAAGATCAACTGAATTTGAGAAAAATTTACACATATGCATGTTATCTCTGCAAAAGAGCTGAAATTTCCCTTCTGTCTATGTGAGAAAAATAGTCTTGAAAGGCAATTTTGGATTTCAAAAGTCAAAATTATGATGACTTGAGTAAATAATATTTGTACTTCCTTTGGTCACTGTTCTCCAGTTACCTAGTGTCCTCCTTCCTCAATAGCCTGCTGCTACACTGGGTCAACTGGTTTTCATACCCTTCTCCTTGCACTTGATTCCCCTTTTTTTTTCCTTTTGTGTATCTTCTCCTCCATCACTCTCCTTCACGCTTAGCACTTCTTTTGCTCCTCATTTTAAGTCATAGCTTTCTACCTTTCAAACATCTACCCCACGATTTTCCAGAATAAACTAATACATAGCACCCTCAGACACCTGTATTTTAGTATTTTCAGTCTTTTATGCTTCTAATTCTTCCACGGCACCAAATACTCATCAGGCTACCTAGGTCACAAGATAGTGACATTGGTACAATGTAATTCTCAAACCACTGTTTTCTGGAAGTGCATTTTAATATCTGCTTGCATTTCCAAAGCAGTGGGAGAGTGAACAGAGCCTCAGCCACTCCTGCAATATTTGGGTGGGTTTATTTCCTAGGTAATATGCAAGGGAAAGCAGTATTACACATAAAAATCATTTGCAGGGAAGGAGGGTACCTCAATGGACCAAGCACTAAAAGGACAGTCAGGAACTAGGCTTAGTCTCAGTTCTGTCACTCATATGCTGTTCAACCTAAGTCAAGTCATATTTTGAGTAGTATGCAGCCAAATCTGTAAAGATTGTAACTTCGGGAGGACAGATGGACATTGTTTCTGTACTGTGATAACCTTCAGATGCTTAAGCTGCAGCTCCAGTAAAGAAAAATGTGACAGTTGAGTCTTCTGTTTTTCAGACAGTATTGTCAAAACAAAAGCAATTATAGCTGGTGTGACATGCTCTTCACATTACTGGAACTCAGTGTATTGGGAATGCCGCTTCATTCCTCTCACTGTTTAATTTTTCAGTACTGATTTTCTTAAGGAGTTAGCATGATCAACAAAAGTAACCTATTCTGGCTTCTTTTTCAGTGCTACTGAATTGCTTCATTTGCTCACATACTGTAAGCAGAGCAAGGAAGTGACATTCATCGCTTTGTCAAAGGTGACAGTGCCAAGAGATCTGGAAGCAGGCTTGCCTGGGAAGACCTAAACCGTTCAGCAGAAGAAGGCTTCTTTTTGACAGGCCTGAACACCCACCTGCAGGCAGTCTCCCACCTAAGTTGTGCTGAGATACGCTCCTCCACCACAGAAGTTTTTCTCAGTCACAGACTCGTGGGATTTTGCCGCAAACCTCTTATGTGCTCCACTTTCTAGCACCGACTATTTCCAGAACCTGCCAGGGCTCCTCCCAGAAAACCAGAGAAGTGATGGGACTTGAGAAGGGAAACTCCCTTCACCTCAGGACCTTGGGCACAGGCCTGGGCTGATGCCATCTGAGACACTGTTTCTCAGGCTGGGCACAGGATCGCTTACAGGAGTGCATCTGAAACTCCCCCAGGCTTGGTGTCCGTGCGGAGAGGCTATGGAGCAGCTGTGGTGTGTACATCAGTACCCATCAGTGCTTGCCTCATGATCTGTCACACATCACAATGGGGCTTCACTCAGCACAACAGTCTCAGCCACCCCTTGCTATAGGAGGAGCAGGTAAGTTCCTCTCTAAGTTTGCAGAAGATTTTTGCTTAGAATGAAAGACTTCATGCAAATTCCATGATCCAGAATAACTTGATTTTCTACAGTTAATTCTGAAATAGCTCACTGTGTTATGGCCAGTAGATACTGGCTGTAATAGCCCAGAGGTTAAAAAAAACCAACAACCAATCAATCAAGTCATTCTCACCTTTTCTCAACCTCTAGACAAATTATTTTGGTAGAAGACTAAGAAGCATCTCTGGTACTGAAAGGATAAAGCTGTTGCACCTTTGAGAGCTTCAAAGAATGAAGCAACCTATTGTGTTTTTTTCTATAACAGCCAAACCTAAGGATATTTCAGACCTGTGAAAACAGCTTCCTTTCCTTCTGTATCCAAACCACGAAGGAATAAACCACACCTGGCCCAGAGCTGAAGACAGTAAGTAGCCTTGAAAAAATATTCAGTTTTGAAGCTAGGCTAAAAAAGGATGGCAGTAAGCAAAATTGAAGATGTGCCTTTAAAAACCCTCAACCAGTTACAGAATTTTTTGGTGGTATATGTTATGTTATTATATGTCAGGAGAGTAAAGCTGTTTTCTTCAGAGAATAATCTACTTCCTAAATAAAATGTGCATAATAAACTGGATGGAATCAGAATGCCCATAGATGAATGGCACCTAGCTAATGGGATATATTCACCAAGAATTACACCAATACTACTAAAACTTATTATTTATCTCAACAAAAATGCAACAGCAAGGCCAAAATGCGCACAAATCCAAGAAATGAGAATGAGAATATTTTTTGTTGCCACAGTAGAATCCATATCAACATCCGTTTTTAATGTAAATAATAAAAGCCACATATATCTTCATTCCCCTACGAATAGCAAATATTACTGGGATTGACAATGAAATTACAAAATGGCATACTGAAATGATGGGCCAGATCCACCCCACAATTATACCTTTGTATGCTTGTCACACAACTATAAAATTAACCTTTTCATCTTTAGGTTCATCCACTCTGGTTCATGCTAGAAAATAGCCTAATACATATATTTAGTAAAAACAAAAAAAATTCCTTATTTAGATAAAAAAGGAAGACAACAGCTTCAAATCTTTAAATAAAGGAGATGACTTGAAGCAATATCTTCCAGTAAGTGTACTTGCAATCAGAAACGATTGAAGCCTACTCTGTAAAAGATGCACACAAAAAAACCTGAACCTCAAACACCTTTCGTGCACTTCACTTACAATTCCTCAGCTCTCAGAGATCTAAAAAGATTTATCATGCTAAATTCCCTGTAGATGATAGGCAGCCAAACATTTAAATGTGACATCCAGAAAGGTAATTTGTCCTTATAAGGAGAGTCCACATCCCTAAGCGTTCAAGCTGTCATCTTATACTTTTAAACACTTAGGGTTTTCGGATGAGCAGTGATAATTTTTAACAAAGCAGAGAGGTCTCAATTTGCAAATTGAGTAACTCATCGAATAAGAAAGTTGGATTTGTAATAGAGTCTGACAGATGTCTGCACCACGACATGACAGTGACAAAGTGCCTCTGAAATTTTCTCTTCAAAGATGAAGTTTCAGCTTGCCTCCTTTCACCTCTAGGAATCCAAATAATATTTTTTGATTATACAGGTGAAAAGAAATTTCGTTTCAGCTACCATCCATTTACATCCAGCAAATAAGTTATGATTATAACACCACACTCTGATCATGAGAAGCTCCAGCAATAACAATATTGCAGCACAATGCTTAAGAGTGCCTGGAAGTACAGGAACATGGCAGGGAAAAACCTATAAAAAGCAGTTCTGGAAGAAGCTAATTTCTTGAGCACAAAATTAATTTCTGAAATTTAAGATATTATTTTAATGTCTTGTAACAAACCACATTTGCAGATTTCATTGAATTTCACCTTAACACAGATATGGCTTAATAGAAAATTTATGTTAATCGTATTCAACTGTATCAACATGAACTGAGAGCTCAGAAGCAATACAACAGGAATTTGTCCCAGAGAGCCTGTCCAAAAAGGTTAATACTCTGCTAACAAGCACTGTGGTCAAAGAAAGCTGTCACTATTATGATTTCATAGTGTTTTCACATGCAGGAATCACTCAAATACTCAAAAATTTCCAACACACTACTCATGTAGGAGTGTGCTGGAGTACTCATGGCTCCATTTAATGAACACAAATAACAGGGGAGGGGGAAAGGTCAGTCATCTCCCAGTGGTGGCAGAAATGTACTAGTAGAGAAACTACTTGGTTTAAGACACAATCGCAAGTGAGGAAGTGCCCCACAGCAGCTGGTTGTCCCCTTGGCCTGAGCAGCACAGCAGGAGAGGCAAACAAAAGAGTGCTGTGAGCCCAGGTGCTTTTTAAGGTTTAGAGAGTTTCCAGAACACAAGCATTTTGGTAGGAGTGAACAGGTGAGAGCTCCTCAGTCCATTAGTTCTTCTTCCTCAAGGTAGGCTGTTGTTCTGGTAAGAATTTGAACTTGAATCCTATGCCAAGAAGCTCAGTCCTAGCATGGCATCTGTTCATAATTGTCTCAAATTAATTCATATGAAAATTAGCACAGAGATTGATCACATATACACAGCTAACACCGAATAAAATGGCCATTTTTCACTCAAGTATGCATAATCCCTATGAAATTCTGTGTTTTAAGCTGCAGCCTAACCAAAGACGTAAATATTGCTGTCTGACACTGCATGTAGGAGACACGGTTTGTCCTTAACTACTGGAACAGGACTGAAGGCCTTACAGACATTCAACTCTTCTTGAAGGATACGTAACTGGAAAATGTTAATAACAAGTGGCAACGTGGTATTCTTCCGAACATTTCGCTATCTTCTTAGGGCATGCCTTTCTCAATTGTGCATAGATTTATGTAACCTTGGAGATCTAGAATCATTAGGGCACAATGCAAATGTTTCTCACTGATACAACTTGGAGAAACACTGCAGAGTCTGCACCTTGGGTGAAAATATAACAGCAAATAGCATGCAAAAATGCCAGTATGGTCTACTCTTTTAATTAAAAAAATATATATGATGGATTAATAAAAAAGATTTAAACATTTAGTGGCTAACAAAAACACCCTTATTGAAAATATGGGGGAAAACCCTCCAGGTTCAAATCTTAAACTTGTGCTAATTATGGTGGAGCTACATCACTGAGAAACTGGCCAAAAGAGTTTGGGAGAATAATTGCAATGAAGTGGTGAATCAAGTATATAGCAGCTTTAAACTAGAGTTCAGAAGAACAATTCCCTTTGAACAAGTTATTCTGTATCTGCTTGCTGAAGTGTCATGACCTGCAAGTCCTTCTCAGAAGCAGTTTCTGGAAACTTCCAGGGGCAGCACCCAGGCCAAAATGAACACACCCAGCAAGTCCTATAAACTGGTTCTTAAAAAATTTACTTCCTACATGAGCAGCAGCAGCAGCAGCCACAGTCTCCCCTTGGGTTCTGCTGCTGCAGACAGTGACTGATGAGGGAAAATTAAATTACTAGTCATGACCTATATGACTAGTTAGTCATTTTAGTAAATGATAAGGCTACATCTTTATGCACCATTTCAGTAAAACAAACAGTGTACTTGTTAGTTCAGATTCTCACTAAATAACATTAACAAATTAAATAATGTAATTTCTGCCCTCCTCCCACTCCATCCACCTATTACTTCTAATAGACTCATACCTTTGCAAAACAGTGAAAATGCATTTAGAATGAACAATGCCTAAAAAAAAGTAAGACTGATATCAGAAATGAAGAGATGTTTTCCAGAATGTATATATTTCACGACAAACTCATATGTTGTGTAAATTCAAGGGATCAAAAACTGGTAATACAGTGAGACTGTACTTAAGTATGGAAGCATTTTTGTTTTCAACATCTCAAAAAGAAGATCAGTAAAACTAGTTAAGGAAGTCATGTGAAGGCTAAGCTAAGGAAACTTGGATGATTAGTGCTATATAAATTCATCCATCTTAAACTCTCTGGCTGTAACTAATATACAAACTACATCAGTAAACATTACTCTGCGCCTCCTGAGATGATGAGTTACTTTGTCTTCCACTGCAGGAATTTTTCCTGTCCCAGCTGCAGCAGAAGACATTTGCTACCTGAAAGAACTGTCAACCCCACACATCCATTTCATGTATCTGCTACTGCAGAACTGAATGCACTGATGAAGAAAACAGGTGAAACTGTGTGTGCTGTTGGAGATCTAAACACGTCAGCATGTAACATGAAGACTGTTTCAGTTCACAGCCATGTAATTGCTTTGCCAATACACCAGTAGTTAAATAGTTGAAGAAATTTGTCAAGAGAATTGCTGCGCATCTCAGTCAATTTCCAGTCCACTTAGAAATATCCTTTAAGGCACTGAAAATTCAGTCAGACAGGGAAGAGACCAAAGTGATTGCACAGTCATGAATAGGATATCCATGTAATCACAAATCCAGGATCCCCACAATCATTAATGATTTTCTGGTATAGTTGAAAAAAATCCCTGCCTACCACCCCCCCCCCCCCCCAAACAACAAGAACAAAACAAACAAACAAAAACCAAGCAAAAACCAAACAAACACAAAGAAACTGCTAACATTTTTCCAGGAAGATGTTTCCAGTTTGAGTTTGGGTTTTTTTTTTTTTTTCTTTTGGCAATGTGTTGATATCAGACAGGTGAGTGGAAATTCACCAGCTTTTCTGCCTCTCAACAACAAGCCTCAAGAGGCTAGGGCCAGCCTCACCTCTGGAATGGGCTGGTACACCAGTGCAGTGCTTTTTGACAGGCATTAGCCGTAATAGTTATGCTCTGCTATTGAAAAAGTGCCTGTGCTTATGTTATTGGGCACCTGATCAATAAATTGGCATTTGTCTCTGTAGGTTGCCATGATTCATATTTTCCGTCTGTCCACCAACAAGGGCTCTTTTTGACTAGAAAAGTTATTCTCCAGCTCTGAACTTTATATTCATGCCTGAGTTTGATTTTATAATCAAATAATAAAACAGCAACCATTATTCATTTTTTTGGAAGAATTCAAACATGATCTCACAGAACTAGATACAAAATGACTGAATGAAAACACTCCTAAGTCCTGCCTACAGGTAAAAGCAAGGTAAATCCACCACATTTTTACGTTAAATGGTAAAATGTAATTTAAATTTAGAACCCATAAATACATTTCAAACAGATAGCTTCTCATTTGAGAATACAGACTACACAAATCTCTTCAGTCCAAGCATGAAACCCTAATTTAGCTAAAAGGCAAGCACAACTGCTTCACATGAATTGTTGTTTTGTCTTTTCTCAAAGTTCAGGGTGCCCTGTACTGCTCACCAGTATCTTCTGTACTGGATTGTTTATTCCTGAAGATCTGCCAAACTTTTACCATACTTTTCAGAGGTAAAAAGAACCATTCTGGTATAAAACTCTCGGAAGCCATGCAAGTTTTAAGAATTCAGCTCTCCACCCTGGTGGTGCTCACATCATGATGAAAACCTATTTCCTTACACATTTTATCTGGCTTTAAAAGACAAAAAACCTTTTCCTGTTCCACCCTTTTACAGATAAAGTCAGTCCCACAGTCCTGTACCTCTTTTTTACACATGCTTCTAGTCACAGGGAATGATCTTAGATCTTCAAAATAAATGGACAAGGCTCAGCTGAGTCAACACAAACCACTATAGTTAGAAGATATTAAATTAAATACCACCTGCTCTAGATCCATCCTTCAAATACAGAAATTAGCTGAGATTATTCACCTGGTATAAAATTCCAAAGTTCCTTCCTAAAGGGCCAGCTCAATACAAACAGCAGCCTTTGCTCTGCAAGGGCAAAGGAAAGACAATCCTGTCCTCAGGGCATTCATGCTATGGCTGCCCACACAACCTTAATCCTTCTCTCCTGTATGCTTGTCTTGTTTAAACTACATTCCTAATCAGTTTCCATTGTCATGTTCACCTTTTTTAACATCTCTTTTTCAACACTCTTCTACCATTGAATATTCATATTTTGCATAGTTTCAGATGTTTTCATTTATATATTTCTAGAGCACCTAATTTTGTGTCTTGCTCATACTTCCAACCTCTTTCTGTCCTTCTGTATTATAACCTTCTCTGTATTTGTTGTTATATCCTAATTTTATGACCATCTGTGAATGTAATTAATGTAGCATTCAATCTTCCTCCTACATCCCTAGTAAATATGTTAGATTTAACTTGTACTGCAGATTCTAGAAGCACTTAGTTGCCATATTCCTTAAAATCAGTGGTTTAGCACTTTTTTTACTGCCTCAAAATTAGTTTTTAATGCAATCAACAACTTTCACACAGAGTAACATAAACCAAATTTTTGAGGTATAGCACTAAATTACTTCTTAAAAGTTTACATTACATAAAACATTACTGCATGAAAATCTTTAGAAAAAGGTTTCTTAGTATGACTTACTTTGTTTATTGTTCATGGCTCTTTACCCTTACTACTATTGTTCCAGTATCTATCTCTTTACTCCTCCGTACTAACATATGAAGTCCCAGAAGGACAGCTCTCTCCCACACACACTTCATGTCCAGTCAGCTGTTAGAGACTGAATTTATCTTGGGGACTGCAGGGACTGCAGCTAATGCAGACTGGATAGAGCAAAGCCAATGGTTATGAAGGCTGACTCCACTGATTCACCCTCAGAGTGAGCTTCACCCTTATGCCTTGAGAGGCTACCTAGAACAGAGGCTAGACAGAGTTAAAGGAATAAAGTAGGTATTTATTGAAAAGGCCTTCAAAGGATACACCTTGGGCAGTACAAGAGCCTGGCTGAGGGTCCACCCAAGATGGACGATGGATCACACGTTTTTCACACTTTTATAAGTTTTGGTCCATTTACATATTGGGTTTAATTGTCCAATTACAGCTTCAGGTTATAAAGTACCATCCTCAGTTTGCTCTCCTCAATTCATTGGTTTTTATACCTTTTGGGCCTGAAGCTGCAATGGTGTCCTTGGCTGTCAGGCTGGAAAAGGATTGTTTTGTCTAACTAAATTGGGAGGAGAACTTGCTAACACTTTATTTGAAGTCCAACGTAGTACAGAATCTGGATATTATAAAAGCTAAAACTTGAGGCATCAACACCAGCATTGCATCATTGCAGAGTCAGAACTTTGGGGATCTCCCAGTTGTAACTCTTGTAGATGTGGCAATCCTGCAGTCTGGGCCTACTGAATAATGTGCCACAGGCCTTGTGAACCTTAGTCATGTGTCTGGTCATACCTGAATTACAGATTTTTTACAGAAAAAATTTCTTTCTCCTCCTCTAATCCCCTCACAGCACAACAGGGCAAGCAAGGATAATGGGGCCCATATAGCTGTTCTTTTACACAGATTTCCTCAATAGCTTCATGAAGGAAAATGTTTTTTCTACTCCTCCACTTCTTTCAACAGCAAATCTTCCTTGTGTCTCCTTGTGTGAAATTTCTAGGAGGAATGCAGAAGGGGAAGGAGCACAGTTCTAGAATAAAATTCTGGTGGCAAATTTTATGTGATGCTGCCATTGCACCACAGGGAAATACAGTAGGGAGAGCTCAGACAGGGACAGGAGGGGAGAGGACAGCACAGTTTGGCTCAATGACTCATTCCTCTGACTATACCAAATTTCTCCAGAGCAGATTGACCTCCCATCCCTGATGCAGCCAGTCAGCTCTGTGGCTCTAGCTATGCAGCTCTCAGACAAGCTATGAAAACAAAGGACCCAGGGACAGAACTACAGATTGGTCTGATTAGCATTGCCTTATCAATAAGGCTAAACCATACATAGAGAAGGTAAATGGAACTGGAATATATTGTCCAGAATTTCTTAAGCCAGCAATACTATTCTTCAAACAAATTGCCATTACAAATTAGAAACTGAAATATATATTGAGGTATGCAACTTCAATAATTCTTAAATTGATAGTGAAGTCATTCTGATAGGAATCTGGGATAACTACCTTTCCTCTGACAAATTTCAAATTCATGTCTAAAACTATGTGTTCTCAAAAAATCTGAGTTTCTTAAATTTTTCTAAGTATTGTGTTTCAGCATGTACAGGTAAGTGGTAAAATAACCACCATGGAAGTTGCAGAACTGTCCCCTTGAAAGATATTTTCAGGAATAAGTTACATGGGCATCTATCAAAGAATATTTTGATTGTAGCAATGTGCTTGGAATCAATACTAATGTTTGCATATAAAATATGATTGCGAGAAGGGACTAGATGATCACTAGCATTTTTGCCCAGGTTTACCTCTTAAAAGGGTATGATAGATGTTCATATTAGGAAACAGCTGAACCAATTATTACAAACATTTTTGCAAAGTTCAGTTCATCACAAGTGTCACCTATAATCCTTAGCCTGAGGCACCAGGAACAGAACACGGTCCTTAGGAATTTTGTGCTTATTTACTATGCCCAAACTTCTGTTTACTCAGATGCCAGGGTACAATACCTAAGTTAAACTTGACAAGGCAACAAAGTTCATCTAAACTCATTCCTTATTCTACAGGTACTTTCCTAACAAATCTAAACTTCTACTTAGGTTATGTAACGTAATCAGTTATTCTGAAAAAACTCTCGATTTAAAGTACTTTGTATTTGCTCTGGCCATAAAAAGTAATTGACTTCTAGAAATATTTTATTCATGATTAGCAAAAAGCTATCATCAAAGTCTACATTTAAAGCTTCTGATCAACTTAAGAGACCAACAAAAATAGAAACAATCAAAATATTTACTTATTTCCTGCT
>NW_005054311.1:9968942-9969527 GCF_000277835.1 Geospiza fortis
AAGAAACCTATGTTTAGAAGAAGGCAGAATGAATAATAATTTGAATTTGCCTTTAAACTACATTCTAATTCTGTCTATCTTCAAAATAAAATCTTGATAATTAAATAATCCGCAGCAGATCTACAAAAGAACAGAACTGGAATATCTGGGACAAGTGGTCATGGCAGACTGAATTGTAAGCCCTGAGGAAGTACAGTTTGTAATCAGACGATGTTTGTAGTAAATTTTCTGTAAAAAAAGTTTACTATTTAATGAAACAACTGAAGCTTACCTACAAAGGAAAGACAACGTACTGTCCAGAACATTTGCTTTGAAAGCAATGGCAAAAGCTAAAAGCAACCAGTTTCATGTCAGTCTGTCAGAAAGACCACAGAAAAATGAATGTGTAGCAGGAGAGGTGTCAAGGCATAATCAGTGCACATTAAAGATAGAAAGCAAGAATCAAAAGCTTAAACTGCTGAAAGGGCAACTGCCACATGAGGTTTTTATCTTTAATGTTTCCCCTACAAAACAATGTGGAAGGTCTATTACATCATGAATTTTGATACTATCTGTGAATTAGATTGCTGATAGATCAGACAACAT
>NW_005054311.1:9969583-9973357 GCF_000277835.1 Geospiza fortis
ACAAATCTTCAGGTCAGCATAAAAAATACCACACACATACACATACACACACACACACACACAGAGAGCAAAGGGAATCTGGTTTTGATATTAATGGATTTTTCCGAACCTACAAACTGTTGGAGGAAAATCATCTCAAAATTTGTTTGGTGAACTAATAGCTGTTTCATAGGGAAGATAAACGTAAGGAGGCTGAGCAGGGTAATAGACAGCACCATCTAAAAGAGATACATGTAAAGAGTATTAGGATGAAAAAACCCAACATCATTTAATGCAAGGACTAGTGCCTTTAATCCAACAAAGAGATCATATCCTAAGGGATGATATCAAGCATTCATCAGAAAGCAGACTCATAAATATTTTCGGAAGTTGCTGTCTGTGTTAGAGAAAACGCATCAGAGATTTTCAGCAGCTGATGTGAATTGCATTTTTATTGTTTTTTTCACTAGCAGTAGCCCAAAGAAGAATATTTGTAAAACTCCCTATATGCAGCAGGTTATATATAGAATCCTACCTCTGAATCTGTGAGAAGTCCATTCACAGACACAAGGACACTGCAATACATCATTGTACAAGCGTACATTCAACTTGTTTATCAGCAAAGCACCAAAATTCAGTGTCCATTCTGTTTAATGTTTCAGTGTTAACACAGGGAAGAAAGCAACCCTTCATTGTACCAGCTGAGAGACCTTATCAAACTGCTCTGTACACGTCACAACGATTCTGCCATTGTCCTACATTTGCATGATGACCTGAACTCTGCTGGTATGTTTATAGTAGAAAACTTCTCTTCTCATAACTTTAAAAAAAAAATTAAAGCAACATTTCAAAACAGAAGAAATACATTATATTAGTTGAACAAGAATTAGATCACAAACAGGTTCTATAATCTGGAATAATCTGAAACTACACAGTATATATAAAGTGGAAGAAACCTCTCTAACAGTTCTTATCTTCTCTATACCTGAGGAGATACAGTGGTGCACCTAGAAGACAGATGCTCTCTTCTGACTCTTCCAAAAGCCATAGCAACCATTCCCAACCCTGATCCTTTTAAATAAATTAATTAGATCTTCATTGGCCATCTCCCTTCCCTTTTTTTTGGTAATGTATATGCCTCATCAAAAGTGCAGTCCCTTTTCCTATGCTTTTTAAAATCACACTGATGAAAACAGGCCAACTACAGCAAGTGTAGACAGCATGCAGTTTCTAAGAGGTCATATCTTCACTGCATTAATCCAGGGACAGCTGCAGTATATCCTTATAGCTATGTTGATGCCATATCTGTTTTTTAAAATACTTTTAAAATACAGTAGACATGTTTAATTAAAAATGTATGCCACTATCATTTGCTTTTACTAACTTCAAACTACAGAATTCAGTTTCTAGCTGAAGAATTTCTGCCTCCTGAATGACAATCTAAATGACTTTTATATCACCTTAAAAAAGTAACATGGATGATTTTGCTGCATTTGATCTATTTTAATTTTAAAAAAGCAAGAATAAAGTCAACTACAAGAAAGCATATAAAGTAAAAACCAAAACTATACCCTGAAGTATCTGTCATTTGCTGAAGATGTAGTCACAGTGAGCCCATTCCTGGAAGTCCATATCCAACTCAGTATTTTTGGGGGGGGAAGGGGGTTTGTTAGTTGGTTTGGATTGGTTTTTGGAAATGGACTGGTTTACTTGTGTGGCAACACGATGCAAGTCTGGTGTCCTTCCAAATCTTATATAACCAAGTCAAGTGACCATTTGGGGCTAAGAACTACACCAGTTTTCAGCTGAAAGGAATGTTCTTCACTGTGCTTTCTCAGGAAGATAAAATAACAATCTATAAAGTCAGGAACAATACTGACCCAACAAATGTAGAACAGCTAAGAACTGTATACTAAATAGGACACCAAGGTGCAGAAAGATATCATTCATGACATATATTACTAGCACGTGCATGCCTGCAGAAAAAAACGAACAGAAAAACAGAGTATTTTACAGGTATTTTTTGATAAACGTTATCTCTGGAACTAACACAATACATGAAAAAATATGTGCACCAAAATACTGTCCAATCAAATTATATAATATTTTGAATTTATATATAGTTTCTAATTTTGCAAGAACAGCAGTTGACGAGGCAATGTATCTAGCAATACAGAATATGGCTTGATTCAGCATTATCAAGTCCTCATATTGACAGAGATTTCTTTTCATTCTCAAGACATGGTCACATTAGTGTTACAGGAAAAAAAAAGCAGTCATAAAAAAAATTAATGATTATGTTCTTTGTGGGTTTTCTTTTTTTTTCTTTAAGTGTATGAGAAAGCAGAATCACAAAAGCTACTCGAAAAAGTCCCCTGAATTTCCACTGCTTTTCCCAGTAAGTGCAAAATAACAGGAACATAATACCACTATAATAACTAAATGGGCTAACCAGAGAACCTCTGTCCACAAAACAAAATCACTGTAATAAATTGACAGCAACTGGGTTGGTGATGTAGAGAGCCTGGCCCCCTCTGCTGTCTATTTTGTGCTTCTTCTAAAATCCTTCTAGTAAACATACAGACTTAAAGAATTATGTTTTTGTATTTCTGAATGTCTTCCTCTGACTTTGATGCTGACAGACAACCCTGACAAATGCTACAGAGACTGATAGACCAACATACTAGACCAGGAAAAGATGGAATTTAGAAAGGAAAACAGGATCTTAAGAGGTTACAAATCATCACCCTTCTTTCCATATGTGTAATTGGGAATCATAAGCTTGTACAAAAATTGACAAATTCCTTTTGGTGACTAAACACTCTAGATGTAGATATACACACAGGCATATAATCAAGCAAAGGCATTTATTACCTGACTTAAAAGTAAAAAAATGCAAAGTATATTCTAAATATACTGTCTATAAAAAAGAACTTTTTCAACATGTAAGTTATATTGTGATCAAAAATGCAAATGTAGTTCAACTTTTATATGCTTTACATTTACTGATTTTTACTATACTGAAATTCATCCTGAAAGGGTACTGCAAAATGAAGTATCTTCATTACTGTTAAAGGCTTATCATGCTCCCTTAGAACTTCTTTCATAGAAGGTCAGAATATTGCAGGAACAAGGAAGAATACACATGAGCCATTTGCACGGCTTTGCCTCTTATGAACCATGCCCCATATTGTTTTTTTTAAATCCCATGCTCTTGGAACATAAAACAGTCTCCTCTGACCCATATCAATACAAACTTTAGTCTCTTGCTCATTCCACTGGATTCTCCTTTTTCTGTGTTTGCCTGCTTATGCACACTAACAAAGCAATAGAGATGTACACCATCGAGGTTACAGCATTCCTTAAGACTGCCTGTGTAAAATTCATCATAGAAAACAATGCTAATTAGAGCCAGTGCAAACCTCAATGAAATTTAAAAAAATATTTGCATTAGACATCTGATTCACACTTCTCAACAATTAAACTAGAGAATTAAGTCAAGCTCAAATGAAAAATAAAACTTTTGATAGCTAGCCCATATTGTATTGGTCTGAACTCTGCCAAGGCTGAGTCTTCACAAAAAGCTTTCACAGAAAGCAGAATTGAATCAGGAGCATTCTCTGAAATTATGTGAAACACAAACCAAAAGAGCTGCTGTCAGACTGAAGCTGAACCTAACCTGAAAATAAAACTAAGAGTCTACTGGATCGACTCCATATAAAGCTCTGTTTTCTGCTCAGATACAGAGAAATCAAGGAAAAAAGGAAGCCTCTGCAGCATTTGCAAGGAATTCTT
>NW_005054311.1:9973498-9978619 GCF_000277835.1 Geospiza fortis
TCCCTAGCAATTGTTTGGTGACTCTCTCCAGATCTTAACACTTCTGTTACATCCATAAGAGCTTCTGTCTCTAGCTTGATCAGAAGTCCTATTTGGAGAAAGATCTTCACTTTCTCTCCCCCAGCATTCCTGTCCTTCAGATTAGCATTTCAAAAGCACATCAAATCCCTTTCTTTCAAAGTATGACAGCCACAATAATTTTATCACATCATTCCAATGAAAGAAAAAAAAGTCATCATAGTTCTAATTGCATTGCTTCTCAAGCTCTCATCAGCACCTGTGAAGTAAGTGTTACTACACTCACATCGTAAGTGGAAAGAAAATCAAACACAAAAAAAGGAATAACTGCCCAAGCCACTCAAATGACTGCCAATGGTGATGAAAAAACAACTACAGCAGAATCCACATTCCTTTGCTGCAGGTACTCCCTGAACATACCACCTTCCACAGATGAAGCCTGAAGAGCAGTGAAGTCTGGCCAGTGACTACTCCTTTACAAAACAGAAGAACACTGAAAACACATTCTAGCTTGAGACCAGTTTGCAACAGTGTTGGACAGCATTCTGTGCTCTAAATGCATTCTATTCTCCACACAAGTGGATTTCTCTGTCCACACAGGCAAGAAGGTGTGCTTTTATCTGATATAACTAGCACAAGTAAGATAATTCCTGCACTCTCATTGAAAAGAGCAATTAAGAAAATGCAGATTTCACTTCCTTGAATTCAGGCAATGCCAACAATGGGAAGAGATACAAATGCTGACTGTACCTCACTTCACCTTCATGGAAACTACCAACGCCTTGCCTTGGCTGTTACAGATTGGTAACTTGCATGAGACACATTGCTGTGAATAAATACATGTTTTCAGTGAAGATACAGTACAATAAAGACTAAATTTGTACATGCTTGTCTCTCCCTAAGTCAGTCTGTCAGAAGTGCAGGCTTTTACTCAATAATAAGTGCATCATGCTATAACAGGAGTTAGTCTATGGGTCTGTCCTGTTTTTCTACCTAGTGTGAATGTTCTTTTACTCAGTAAGTATCTATTACACTTTTTTTATTTACCCAACAATGCATTTACCAATCTTTACAGAGTGCAAGAAAATAAAAAGTTGCACTGTTTGGCATTAAGGTAAACATCTGATGTGTTCCAACAGGAACAGAATTCATGCCAACATAATCATATATAAGAGACAAGTTGTAAACCAAAGAATAATCTTCACCTACAAAGTCCCCATAAACAATGCGGAATATACTGATAATCTGGTAATCCAAAGCAATACACACAAAGGGTGATCATCAAAAGTCAGTGATTATTATTATGGCCAAATTTCAAACTTCAGCAATTTTTATGCTGATCTAGTAAACAACAAGCAATGCAGTAAAAATTACATGAAACTAAAAAAACAAAACCAAAAAAAGAGTGGTAAATAAACTTCCCCAAATTAAAAAAAAACTAAACATTTAGTGAACAGCTATGAAGCATGCAAAAGCTGTCCCCCAAAAGTTTCGGTTTTGAAAAATTTCTGATTGCATGGATTCATATGGTCATAAATAACACAGTTTTATATCCATAATAATAAATAAACATACACATATATAAAGTAATATCACATTATTCATATCCTACAAATTATCCTTCTTTCAAAAAAATTCAAGGAGTTTAACAAGTGTGCTTTCATCAAGGCCTAGTATTTTCTATTTGCATAATATCATGATAAAGAAATGCTGTTTGAAAGAGTTACTCTCTTATGCCTTTCATGGCAGCTTTTTCTTTAAACATCCTATTGACCCTATATTATTCACTCTGATGGAAGGCTGAGCAGCATTTTCTACACTCTGATTATGTACACCAGATCCTTTGTACTTTTTTACCATTAATTTTACTGTGGATTAGCATTTAAAATAATGTACACTGCATGCTGCAGAATTTTTAGTTTTGCATAGATTTATCCATGTTTTTAATTTTATTGTTATTATGAATTTTCAGAAGCCACTACGACATATGTTTTGAATATGGATTAACAGAAGTAGGCACTTCACATACTTCAGAGGACACAGTAAACACATTCTTGAACAGTAGCATATATACAAAATAATATTTAAAATATAGTGCCTAATTAGAGTTTTGCTTAACAAGCAAAATTATGCTTCATTAATGATCCCAATCAAAATAATACTTTCTACTGATTTAATTAGACACCGAATCACACCCCAAAATGTATATATGTTTTATGTAATGCATTTTAATTCCACACTATGTGCTACAGGAGGGGGTGAAACACCCCTCTATAATAAACCTTATACTTAAAGATATGTTTTTCTTTTTAAATTCTACATTTGGCCTTCAGATCTCTCTTTCATATTTGACCAATTTAATGGAAATAATAATTTGGTATCTAATTTCATATCTGCAAATATCATTTCAGATCTGCAAAAACAGCACGACTGTAACAGATTACAGGAAGCTTTACATTTGATTTAAGAATATATATGAAACCATATTCAACTGACATGAGAGAAAGCACAAAGCAAAGCGTTTCCACTAACTACTATTGCTCCATCATATACACTGCTAAAAGTGAATTCTCTTGTTGATAACAGTGTCCCATTTTGTGCTTTTTTTAATCACTCAAAAACAGAAGGAAAAGTCTAAACTGATTTTTAATTAAATGCTTCATGAATTTTCCTCTGATAACTTTATGCATATCCTATACTCCTGTTCACATGAAAAACAAAGGATTACTGTAGATTCAGAAAAGGACTACATTTTGTAGCATGCTTATGTTCCTGTCTGCTGCTCAACAATTTGCACTGAAATTGTCGCTAGGTATTCCCCTTTGCTGATATTTTCCCTAAAAATAGGAAAAGCAGGAATCAGACTGTACCGACAAGTCAAAAGTAGATTTTTAGGGAAGAAACACTATAAAAATTATTGTAAGGATATGACAAATGTGATTTCTTAACTTAGTATAGAATAACACCATTTAATCAAAATAGGGGAATATAAATCTACATAGAATTCTTCTACACTGACAGACAATTAAGTAGGAGAAGTATTCCTAACAGAGCTTTGCTTTTGAGACAGCAGTTAGACTTATTTGAGAGCTCTATCAAAGTAAGTAACCACATCTCAAATACAAAAATCTGTTTCATCATTTATAGTTTTATCACATCATATAGCATAACTTTCACATGAGAACGAAGGTCATTTTAAAGCAAACTGTTGTTCTAAGGTAACTTTTAATTTGAGGACTAAATGTAAATTGCTATGGTGAATGCACATTAGGTCACTAAAACAACGGTAGCTAAACTCAGATGTGACCTAGCAACCCAGGTGTTCAGGAAAAGTGCTGTTAACAGTAAGGATTGATGATCTAATCAAACTGTCACACTCAGATCCTCAGCAGGGTGGTTGGAGGGGAGGTGGAGGAGGATAATATTCAGAAAGCAAGCACATGCTTAGTGTTACTTTAAATTGATGCTGACATTTTCAATTGTAAAAAGAAATTTTTCCCTAAGTAATATAGGAAACAACTCTCCTAACCTTCCGGAGGATATCAGATAATCAGAGAGCTTGTTTTGCAAAAGCCAACTTCTCAGATGTGTGACTTTATGAAATATGAACTATCAGACATTTTTGAGATTCAAGATGATAGCAAGTATTTTAATGCTTTTCTTTTACCTAGACAGGCATAAATCAGTATTTAGCTAACTCTGTACAAATGCACTTGCTATGCATATATCATAAAGTAAAATAATTAATAAACTTATCTATTTGTGCTAGTACCTCTATGCTTTCTGCTCTCATGCAGTCTCTTGACTATATCACTAAATACTCAGAAAACTGACAAGCAAAAATGTCAACAAGTGAGCAAACAAGATGAAAGTTCAATAGTCTAGAAACTGGTTCAGCACTGCATTTTTTTAGTATTAAACTTCTGCCTACTTGCAGAGTGCTTAAAATTAATGGAATACAGAATTCCCATGTGGTAGAAACAAAATATTGTAGAAACAACCCTTACGAGTTTGTCCATGAGTGATGAAATCATACATAGTTATAAATGGGTAACACTGACTTCACAATCAGTAGAACTCTTTACCTTTTTCAATTAGCAGCTGGAAGGAAACCAGCTTAACATGTCAGAAACTGGGCAAGTATATCCCTTTAGTAAGAAGCAGTAGCCATTTTCTGCATGAGGTTTGAGGTGGCCATTTACAGCCATATGGCATCTCCATACCCCTCTCAGAAAAGGATGGCCTCCTGATGAGGAAATTGCATGGACATTTTCAGAAAGCCAACAGGAGGATTGGGCTTTTGGTGCCTGTGTCTTGAATCTGTTGGGGCACTACGAATGTACAGCATTACAAAGAGTGATGGTGGTCAACAAAAATAAGGCCATGGATCTGAAATTCTAGAAATTATCTCTCATTTGTCTACAATGAGCCATGTCTTATATAAATGGTACAAAACCAATAATTCATTTTCTGAAGGATACTGTCAGTGAGCTACAGGTGCACAAACACAAGCAGTTCAAATATGATAAGTGGGAGCAAGGTTTTCTTATGTAAAATGAAGCATCTGCTCTCTGTTTACACTTCTATTTGTCTTGCAGCTCTAGAGATAGTGAAACTGAACATCACTCTACGTGGAGAAATCTATACAATACATAAGCATAATTAAGATAGAAGGGAGACTTTAAAATCACAAGTTTCAGACACATCATATATGAAAACATTAAAGCCTTCAGCAAAGAATAAAAAAATAAAACAACTGTAAAAAGACCCAAACACAGAAATGCACTTTTACTTGTGTACTGTACTGGTAAAATTTCTGCAAATCAGTTGATCAAAAAACCAGAAACAAAATCATCAAAATTTCCAATAAGTACCAATGATGAAACTATTTCATTTCATCACTCCTTTCCCTGTAGCTGTTGCATTCCCTCCACCTGTAGTTATTTTACTATAAGACACAGGTATACAGAAGAATTATGTATCTAGTAGATTGCTTTTATGTTTAAATATTAAGACTTCAGGCATTAAAAATTAGACACAAAACACCCTATGGGGAAAAAATTTTGGAAATCATAAAATCTGGATATTTTTCAGCAGCAGGAA
>NW_005054311.1:9983629-9994504 GCF_000277835.1 Geospiza fortis
TATCAAAAAAATTATCACAAGAACAAGCATTCACTGGAGCAACTTCCTCAGCGATGTGGCAGAGCTCTCATCACTGCAAATTTTCAATATGTGATTGGACAGAGTGATAGATGATGTCCTCTAGGTTCTCCTCCCCTACAAAGGTTGGACCAGATTATTCTTGGATTTCCCTTCTAAGCTGGGCTGTCCTATGACTCTACCCACCAGAGATCAGTACAGAGCACACCTTGCAGGCTCATATTGCAGAAGATTGTCTTTACAGTACAAGACCTCCATGTTTCTACCACTTAAGTCTCAGTCAACTTTTTTTTTAAATGTTACAGCACTGAGGAAGTGAATTTAGAATTGCATCCATGGAACTGTTCACTCCAGAATATGTCTCCAGCATTTTCTTTCCACCTTGAGATGCTGAAACTTAAGTAAACCTGGATAAACAAACATTCGTATTTAATAATTATGCAGCTGCTTTGGCTGCAGAAAAGTAGTCCTGACGGTGTCATAACTTGATGCAAGAATTATGAAGTGTGTGGCTAAAAAGTAGAAAGAAAACTTCTACCATCAGTCATATACAGTATTTGCCACAGAACTTCTGTTTTCACTTCCAAAGTTTACAAAATACTCCTCTTGATTCTTCAGAATGTATGGAAAATATTTCATTGCAGTATGGTCAAGAGATTATGTTTTCATTTTCTTTTTAGTATTCTCAATAAATATTTGTGTTGTATTATGTAGACTGATCAAAGTTAAAAGTCATGGTACCACCCAAGACATGGAACATTTCACATCTATAAATGTCACAATGTACAACCCTCAAAGTGTAACACAGACTGCAGAATCGTCTGGAGAGGTCCCTTGCTACCAGTCCCACGCAGGTAAAAAGGGATCTAGAGATATACTGCCATCCCAATCCTTACCCTCTTGACCTACAGTTGCCTTACACAGTGGAAGCAGCAAGCTGGGACATGCAACTGGAACAATTTACTTTCAGCTGATTGCATCAGAGGAGGGATCAGTTTGCAGCTTACAACTTTTCAGCTGATGGCATGCAACAAGGAACCGTGTTTTCCTTGGAAACAAACTATTGTGAAATAAAGCTGGTGCTTTCAGGAGCTACCCACACTGTCTTCCACAGATTCACCAACAATGTTAGCAAACACTTGCTAATGGAACTAATAACCTATGCTCTAAACAGTACTTGATTGCTTATGAATATGAGATCATCATTTATATCTTGATATGATGCTTAAAATTAGCCAAAGGTGCTCACTGTGAGCACCATGAATCCCACTGCGTTCTCCCTCTATTTTCTAACCACACAGTAAGCCTTCATAACAGGAAGACTGTTGCTGACTACAGAAATTTCCAAAACATCTCACATAATTATCAATTAAAATAAACTTACTTCATATTGCCCTTCCTTCTGAACTAAACTCTAATATTGCCAGGATTTGATAAGAAGAACAAATAATGAGTAGTAGCAAAATAACTTCATTCTTTTACAGTCCTTCACTTGTTATTTTTCTTTCTGAAAAGATGCTGAAGTCATCACTTGTCTTTGTGATAGAAGCCTTCCAAAGTATAAATATCTGCCTCGTCTTCATTTCTTTGTAGCAAAGGATATGCATGTGTGTGTACAGACAACAAGCCATGATGAAAGCTGTGAATTTTCAGCACATCATCTACTTCTAGTACCTGAGGAATCACAGGTGACTTCCTAATGTTCCTTGGTCAGCCACAGACAGAGAAAAACACTCAGGCAGGAAGTGATTGCGGAGCCTGTACCTATGGAACCCGTTCCACACTCTGACATAGTATAGCACCAGACAAGAGCTGAACACCAAAGAGAAATACTGCTTCCAAAAGTCAGATAAGCCTCCAAAACATGGAAAGCTGAGCATCCATCTCAGGCAAAACTTCAGCTCCCAAACATTGCTAAAGTTGAGTCCTTTACACACACACATCCTCTCATCACAAACTTCCAAACAGTAAATATTTCAAGAAAAAGCTACATTTCTTTCCTTAGCACCTTTCCAAAGTATGATTATATAACTGTCCAAGACCCTTTTAAAGCAAAGAGCAGGAAAAAATCAATTAAATAAAGCTTTCCATTCCTATCCAGTTAACCTTAGTAGTGTTTGGTTTCAGCTGAAAACTCCAACTCATTTGCAAGAAGCAGTAAAAGGTGATGACAAAGGTAAAAGGCAAGACTCAGCAAACCACCCTTCTGGTATTACTGGACAGCCTCTTGTGCAGTGGATCCATGTGTAGTGCCAGTGCTTCTAACTGGAAACCCTTCTGTGAGACAGCCACATACAGAACTCATTCCTTCAGAACACGAGCAGGTTATTTTATTACAAAATGATTACATACTAACCCTTACCCTCTTGGCCTGCGCAGTTGACTTATGCAGCGGATGCAGAAAGCTGGGATATATGACTGAAACAACTTCCTTTCATATGGATGTATAGCACATCACCTTGTGACTTTTGCCACTTGTTTACCCAAAATTTGCTCTAACATCAAACTGGATCTTTTTATACTTTGCAGGGGTAGCATTGCCCAAAACAGGCATATCAAATAGTTACTATCACAAATTTCGCTACTCAAAGAAAGAAAAATGCTTCAAAAGAAGAATTAACCGTTCTGTTAAATAGAAGAGGGTTGGAGTGATGGACTTGATACACTTCTAGTTTTACATTTAATATGGAAATATCAGGACACAGCAGCTGATTACAAGACATTTTTCTAAATAATATACAGAACATCAACTCTGAGTTCATTCTTCCTGGCTACCTTTCTTTCAGACTCAACAATCCCTTCCACTGACATACCTACTGTCTTGTGTATTTAATGATATCTACATATTAGTAGAATTTAAAATTCAAAAATTCTGATGGGCTTATGCAAGCACATGAAACAACTGGAACCTAGGAATTTCCTCTTTTCACTTCAAAGTGTAAAAAATACACAAATTTTAGAAGTATATTATATTTCAAAATTATTTGACAAAGCATCTCAAATATATTTAGGTTGTTATTAGAGAGTAGTAGGTATTTACCTATAGCTCTTGCTCTCAAGTTGAAATCACTGCACAGTTTTTTCAATCAATCAAGATCATTTCAAAATCATATGATCTTCATATGATGTTACTAGCACTGTAACAATGATCCCATTGTTAAAGCACATGAAAAATACAAGAACCTTCCAAAATCGAATATATTCTTTAATGACCTTTACAGGAATTGTTTTATAATAGATACTCCAATTCAGTGACTGTTTGTGCTACCAGTAACTTTATTCATTCATATATGAATGATTCTATTTTATTCAATGGGATTACTCATATGTAAAGTTATGTCAGAGGCAACTCATCATTTAAAATTCATAAGGAAGATGAGGTAATTAAGCAACTATAAAGGCTTTTCTATGGCTTTTTCTTATGTAAAAGAATTTTTTTGAACAGATATATCAGACAGAACTCTAGTTAAGAAAGTATCATAAACTAAAAAATGTATATTTTACAGTACTAATGGTGTCTCTAAAAAAATCTTTAAAGAGTATTTATGTATATTTTTCATATAAAAAATTCTAAATCCAGAGTTGTACTTAACAATGGCAGAATTTATTCTCACTGATGAATGACTTAGTGAATTTATTTTTATTTTCTTGCTCATATTTTTATGTGTGTGTATGTGTATATCTTAATAGTGAAACGTCTCTTTGTTCTGTGTTCTGACACAATTTACAAGTACAGTAATGATGTAACAGAAATTAGAACGTGGCACCATTAACATTACCGATGCACTCACCTTGTCCCCAACCACAATGTCTACTAGACACAATAAAGGTGTAGTCAAAGATTTATCCTGCCAATAAGATATAGTTATAGGTCCCATGAAGATTACTGACACTGAAGTACCAAATATGTACTGGCCTTGGACTTAGCAGATAACATGCCAGTTTTGAGACACATTCAAGTTGACAATAAATCAGTATCACAGTTCCAATAACAGGAAAATATACCTTAGAGGAATTTTTTTCTGTTTAAACATTCCACTTTTGAGTTAGCTATTAAATGTTAATGATCATAATGGACTAGGCAGTAGGGGGTTTTGTGTCTGAAATGTGCAGACATTTTACTACAAGTTTATTTTTTAAAAACTTACATGATTTTCAACTGTACAGTATTTTCCCCTTAAATCAATTCTGTCTTTAAAAAAAAGAAAATAACCCAAACAAAAGATGTTTTAGCAGTAATTTCATTATGACTTACACTCGTTTTCTGTATCTGCCCATGCAAATACCTCCACAGCCTCCATAACTCCTCCCTTTTGTGCATAAAAAACTCCAATAGTGATGGAAAGCTACAGAGAGCAAGGTTTATTAGTTAACTACTCCTTACTAAATTGTAAATGTATTTTTCTTCTCCGTTTCAGAACTATCTCTACGCTTACCACTAGCAATTCCATTCTAAGAAGTTTGTATAAAGGGCCTCAATTTCTTGGGGTGTATGGGCTATAACCATTTTTTTCAAGCACCCTTCTGAACTTCTTTTCAATTTTCTGTTTTTGATGATAGTCATGCTGACAACTTTTTTTGGTCCATCAAATTCTGTAGTACAATTACATGAATTTACTTTTAATAAATTACCATCTTTGCATATATCAGTCAAACCATGAAGACTAAACACTTGCAAATAAAATGCATTATTAATTTAATTGTCACAGCCTATTTAGCTAGCTTCTATTAGTATTTGGTATAATATGCAATGTATCAGAGGGCAGAATCAAATTCAAAACATAAAGAATAAACTGATTATATTGTCCTAGAGAAATTAAAAAATAGCAAGCTTGCAAAATTATAATCAAGGCATTAATGTTTTACATAGGTAAGAAAACTACGTAACTTAATTTATAATATGTTTGTGCCCAAAGTGATGGTTTAACATGCAGAAGAAGGATTTCTTTGGTTCCTAAAGCCATTAAAAGGCATCAAACTTTCTCATAATAGGAGAGGAAAGGTGGAAAGGAAAGCAACAGTGGTTTGGTATTTACTGCAGTAGTTCACGTGGCTTAAACATCCCCCATCCCCAGCAAGGGACTGCTACTAGAAATTTATATTGTTGTTGTAGTCCTGCCACTACTGTTTGATGCTGCTCTACATTAAGCTGAAGTGCCACCTGAAAAGGCATTGTGGAAAAGAAATACTCAAAAGATGGATGAAGAAATTGCAAAAGAAGAGGGCATGAAGTCACTCCAATTCCACCTGCCTATGCTGGAGGCAAAGCCTCCCCAGCCATGCCAGCAGGCAGGGCAGGGAGGCTGCAGGCCTCCGCAGGGCTCCTCTGCTCCTTGCATAGCCAGAGCCTGTAAACCTGCCACCCTCCTCCTCCTCCTCGTGCCAGGCTGGCCAGCCAGCCAGAAAGCCTTGAAGGAATACAGGAAGAAATGGGGGAAACGGCCACAACTGAGAGGCCTTCAGAATAAAAAACTCAAAGAAAAGCCAGTAACAACTGATTTAGTTTATAGCATCCTGCTTGTTTAGGAATTCATTTCAAGATAATCATCACTAAAAATATGCCTATTTGGAAATCTATTGTATGTATCCTTTATTGTGCACATATTCACTAGGGTGATGCAAGTTATCTCTATGTTGTATTTATGATGAGTGTACAGTAAGTATCCCCTTGTAAAAGAATATATTGGTATTGAATACTTCCAGTTATAAAATAAGCCACCAGAGCAAAACACTTTTTCTAATTGTTGTGCTTTGACAAGAGATAACCAAAATAAACTTTCTTATGATATCTGCTTTGATGAAACTGTAATTGTTTTTTCAATGCATCACTGTGTATTTTCGATTAAATAGAATATCTCAAAACTCTTGAATAATCACATGGTAGGGAAATTCTGGTTAAGCCCTTTGTAGAGAAAATCTTCTTAAAAATAACAGCCCTACCTAAATCAGTGCTTAGTCAAAGACATATATGGGGTGTTAATCAAAAACCCTACTCTCAGGTCCCTCCATGATTTAAGCACGACAAACTTGTGAGGAATGGGTCTAATTGACCACAATTTCCACTGTCTTTAACAAGAAATGAACATGGCTCAGAAAGAGCTTTGCTGCGCTCTCCTACAGCTTCTATCATTTATTTTCCTCTTTTTTTCATATCAAAACCAGAAATACACTTTATTTATGAAAGCCTAGCCCCAAAGAATGAGTTACAAGGCAGTAATACTTGAAACAGTATCAAGTATCCAGCAATGAACACCTCCATCTACCCAGGCTGAAGAGAATATGAGATCTGTTGGCTATCCAAAACACATCAATTTTCTAGTTGGCCCAAAGATTCAGTGAAATAGCAATAGCTAAGCCACAATGTGCCAAATAAATCTGAAGCAAAATCTGTTTATCAGCAAACAGAGTGCCATTGAGTTTGTAAAATACAGTTATATTTTAAACCATATAAAAAATAACCTGCTGCAAACAAAGCTGGAGAATAAGTAGCTGTGTACGGATTGAAAAAATAAATTAATTCATTTTAAAAATAGTGAAAATGCCAAATCTCCCTTCCTGCCCAAGAACACTTGAGGAAACTTTCTTTTTGATTTCTCTATGGCTTTGACCTCTTAGAAAGTAATTTTATAACCTATGAGCATCAAGACCAGCAAGAACAGAACAAAAAAGGAAAAGAAAACCAAAAATCCCCAAACATTTGATTTTGCACTGGGAGGCACATTTACAACTATAAAAGTTTAAAGAAAATAGTATCACCTATCAAAAAAAGCCTCAAAAGGTGCAAATTCTACACCTTTTACATGGAATTTCTTTCTACAGACATGTCATAAGCACCACACATCAGACCACCTAAGGATGTTGGATCTCTCTTGGAGTTGAGGAAAAAATCCAGATGGCTTCATTGTGGGCAAGATAAATATTCTAGAAAAGGTTTCCATATACTGTATAGGATACAACGAAAAAGAATTTTAAAGCAGTTTACCTTTCTTTGGGGGTGCCAACTCCGTGTTTGCCCAGCAAATGAGTATTCAAATGCTTCTTCATCACAAATGCCACCCTATAAAACAAAGAGCAAATAAGAAAGATCATTTTATTAAACTCTTTTTTTTCTGTTTTGAGCATGCACTTGAACATATCTTATTAAAGGCAGATCTCAAAAAAATCCCTCCTCTACTAGGATGTGAATAAGACTGGGGAGTCTATTCTGTAACAACAGGCTTCCCTCATTTTGCAGTCCTTTGGCTTT
Organism: Geospiza fortis; assembly: GCF_000277835.1. NCBI lineage: Eukaryota > Metazoa > Chordata > Aves > Passeriformes > Thraupidae > Geospiza > Geospiza fortis. Next base: position 9,990,894 of record NW_005054311.1, read on the forward strand.
TCTCTTACAAGTCCCAGCCATCACTGGTCAAAGAAAGGAAAATGTGTTTCTGCTTCCCTTTGCAAATTAGAACATTTCACATATTATAGTGATAATATAGTCTATTTTACCTGACAAACATTGTCTGATGTTATGAAGTAATACAGTTTTAGTTACACCTTTGAATTTATTTAAGCCTTATGGGCCCATCCTGCAACCTTTCTTCATACAGGTAGTTCCATTGTTTTCATGAGAAACATAAAAAATCAGCAAGATAAGATGCTTTAATCACTGCTTATGCCTGGTCAAACTTCATTGTATTAATTATTTAAAGAGATACACACAGAAACAAATTAATAGCCTTAGTTATTTTATAGCCTTGTGAAAAAAAAAAGGATGAAAAACGTGAAGCACATGTTCATGAATACACTATCAGAAGGAATATTGTTCAAACTGGCAAGACATTCTTCACCAGCACCAGCAGCACCAACAAAACACATAGTACCTGGCATCATGTTTCTACCAAACCAAACACAGATAATTTACTTTAATTTTGGTGACATATGTAATGAAACAGATAGAAGCCTATCAAGTACTATTCTTCTGCTGATAAGACCATAACATCAATTTAATTATGTCATGTGACTGCTTCAAACAATTTAGATATCAGACTGAAGCTTTAAACTAAAATGGTTCTCTCGATAAGCAAAAATTTTACTGCTGCAACTTTCAGTGTGAAAAGGGCTTGCAAACATTTTTGTTAATTATGTATTACAGCTGTCCTTCATAAAGTTAATTACTAATAGCTGAAAGGCAATAGAGTCTATTTGCATATGTACATGAAAGGCATGACATATGCAAAAATATGATTTTAATTAGCATTCCATGATATGAAGGGCTACAAATCAAACTGGCATGTTATAAGATTTTTAACATTAAACGCTGAATTCATCTGGACGTGTTTGCAGTAATGGACAATGGAAGGACTGTAAAACACCAGCACTATGGGGTATAAGAGCCACAAAAGCAAAGACACAGTACTTTTCCTTTACAATTATGTTAATTTAGCTTTTCTGTGTCTGATCTTCTTTGGGCACTTGCACATTATTACAGAGAATCTCTCTTGCGCATCCCTTAAGGTGTAAGAATATAGTACTGTCTTATTTAAATGATATAAATTTCCTTATTTGTTACAAAAAATACATTTAAAAAGTATCCTAAATACTTTTCCCTACCCAACTTATTACTATGGCATCATAACCATTACAACTGTGAATAATCTATTACACTATTACCATCATTACTATGCAAGTGTCATCAAAATTACTGTACATAGGGAAAATCATTGTAACAAAATAAAAAAATGTATTATAATAAAAACATAAGACATACAAAATGTACTGCCCTTGCTTTTCAACAGAAATAGTATTTCCACCAAGCTGTGGAAGGTACCAAACATGTTTTCATTTAGTAATACCTATATTTCCTGTTACAAACTTACATTTTCCCCCTTCTCTAAAAGAAAAATAAACTCAGTGAAATTACTGTGAAAGGGAAATGTGCAATCAGAGTTGTAAAGAGATATTTTGCTATTTGCATGGAATATATAGATCCCAACCAGCTACGCAATATTTGCAGGGAAGCACCTTTTGGTTTCGAGCCCGTTTAGTTAAAGCTTCCAAACAAAGGCTCACCATTTCATATACCACACAACTGCAGGGGGTACAGACAGACATACCTTTCTGCAAAATCAAAGACAAAGGCCTTGGTAATAACATGAAGCAATTAATCTCACATTCTGCCTTCTCTCTGTTGCATCTATGTTCTAGCAACCATTTTGCTGCTGTTACACAGCACAAATAAAATGAACCCTGACTCAGTTTGGGTTTCAGCAACTGCTAACATTTTAAGCTTTTCAAGTGAGGCTCGAAGCCTTCAGACTTGAGAAGTGCCAAAAGCCTCAGTGCAGGTCTGGAGCACTCTGCACAGCTCAGGGCAGCTCCCCACACTACAGAACTAGACCTTAAAAATAAAATTTCTATTTTCATAAGAAATTGAGAACAAGATAAAAAAAAACCACCAACAGAGACAGGCATTATTAAAACAAGAGGCAAAGTCTAAACAACCTTGTTTGGATGCTGAGTTTGATGACAACTCATTAAAACAAACAAACAAACAAAACCACAAAGAGAAACAAGTAAAAACTATTTGGTTTTGTTTACTAAATCCTGCAGGTGATTTTCAGAGAGGTGGTAGCAGTGTTTGCTGGCTTTACAAAAGAAACACAGTGTTTTCCATACATTCAGTAACTCTAGGTTTCAATGTAATTAATGGTTTAGTAATAAAAAAATAATGGGTTTATCTACGCTATTTACCTCTGCTGAGGTAAACCAGTTACTCCCAAGCTACTGCTAGAATAGACATGACTTAGCCTTGGCCTTTTAAATTAATCATAAGAGAAGTCTGACTGGCACCTAAAAGTACTCGCTGAGTGAATGCTTTCAAGATATATTGCAGATATATCTTCAAATCAAAAGGAATCTTTCCATCAGCAATTGAAAAGCACCAATTCAGTCTTCACCAAACTTCTCATTTCTTGTTTTTAATTCTAGTGAAAGTACAAACATTCAAATGCTAAAAACTAACTAGTTTCAGAAGCGCATCAAAAAGGAGTAGAAAAAGCCTGTCATCAAACCAACTCTACTGTTTCAAGTATGTGCAAACCAGGCCATACTAGAGGCCTGGAACCAGTTTTACAAACTCTAATCTGGACAAATTCATCCTCCACCCACATGAAGACAAGAAGTCCCAGCCCAGCTGCCCCCCTGTGGGTCAGGTCTCAACAGGCAGAGATGTCCAGCCTATACATCCATGTCATGGTCGCTGAGAGTTCCCTTCATTTGGGAGGAAGACTCTGAGAAGCCTCCTCTGAAAGTGGAACAAGGTGAGTAGGCAGGATTCCTTTTGCTAGCAGTAGCATTGTGTTGGGTTAACTTTTTTTGTGATTTTCAACTACTCTGGCTTCAAAACCAGCAACACCCTCAGTCATACACTCTGTGTTTAAACTACAGGATAAATTAAAGACTAATTGAAAAATTACACAGAGCTTTAGGATAGCGTCTTCATTCCCTATACACAACTTTTTGCACACAAACTATAAATAAAAATTACTTTAAATCATAAATACATGAGCACCTTTCCCAAAATACGCTCGCAGAATATTCTGGTTTCCTTTTAGAAGAGTTGTGGTTTGTAGGAACGTGAACATTCATATTCCATGGCAATCTTCAAACAGTATTTGGACTCTCTCAGAATGTCTGTAACTGATTTAAAAGCCTCTATAGATTTGTCTTCAGATAAAAGCACATTTTAAAGTATAAAAGAAACAAAGGGACTTCTAATTCTGGGAATAAAGAAACATATTGGACAATCTTTACTTCCACATTTTATTCTAGTGTAATACAAATTTTTCAGCATGTACAATGTTTATCATCACAGTATATAAGGAATAGGAATAATCTGTCATGTATTGTCTGTTTTCTATTTTCTCTGTGGGGAGAAAACTGTTCTCTGTGAACTATCTTGCTTTGAGAGGGCAAAAGATTCTAAGTTTTATTATGTTTTGAATTCAT
>NW_005054311.1:9994555-10012515 GCF_000277835.1 Geospiza fortis
CAAGCCTAAAAAAAACCACCCAGAACCAAACACACAACACACACACTCAAACCAAAACAAGCATTCTGGGCCATAAGGCCATGAAACTTGTTATTTCCTGCGTGTTTATCAAGTGCCTTGACCTAGGAAGGAGATACATGTTACCTCTTTTAGAAAGTCACTCGAAGCCATGGCGACAGAGCAGTCATCTAACTGCACATAACTGTTGAGGAGGGCCAGCGCAGGAATTTATTTTTGTGGGACTCTACAAACAAGGTATCAAGCAGCTGAAGAGCAATTTTAAATCACTTCTCAGTGGATACATTGCTCTCTGCAATTGCTCTTGGAGAATTTATCTTACAGACAACAATGTTCAATGACAGCAGAAAAGTCCAGGAGAATAACAATGAATATCTAGCCTTTATTCATATTCTCAATATCCTTTACATCTCCTTTAAACTGTCCAAAACCTCTTTATACACAAATTTAACTCTGAGAATACAGGTAAGCTAGTGCATAACCCAAGTACATAGGTTGTTTTAAAAAGCTGCTTGAGAGCCTTTAAAAAAACCAAAATCAAACCCATAAACAAATCCAAGAATTTAGTGCTTTGCTTTAGCATAAGTTTTAGGCACATAGAAAGGATAGAATGTTTTACCATTTTGGATGAATCAGCTGGGAGATCTGACAGCATCAAGGAATAATAAGAAATAGGATCTCAAACTTTCATACATTATCACAGAATACAACAAAATAATATATTATTTTGTTCACACCGCGTTTTGTTTTCTATGATCTATGCTTGAATTTCTGTCCTTGTATGAGGCAAGAAACCAGGAAATCAAGGCAAGCTTCACAGATGATTGCAAGAAGGAGGATCAGGATATGTTTAGGTAAGTAAATAACAATGTGGAATCTATGGTTCTTACCACCTTAATAAAGCGTTCTGGTTTGTACTGTGTCACAAAAAACACTGGAAACCCTAATTGTTTGTAGTTGAATGTGTGGTTCACATGGAGCCAAGCCAAGAGGGGTATCAACCAGTAGGAGAGAGAAACAGTTCAGTTCCTCAAGAAATACCAGGATGTGCATATATCTCAGAATGTTCAATGAAACTTGTATATGCAATTACAGATTTTTGCATGCACTTGAGTTGTGTATGTTCTACACCTAAAAGTAGAACTTCTCATATTCAAATCAGCACTTAGTCAAATAGCACTTAAACAAAGTACCTGAAGTAAAAAAAAATCAAGTTTTCAAATTCTCCAAATTATATTAAAAAGTTGCTACCCAAATCTTATGTCTCCACCAGGATTTATTCAGCAGGTTAATTTCAGGAACAAGAGCACAGAGGCAAATGCAGAACTGTTCAGAAAGCAATGGTTTTCTAAGAACAAGTAAGCTTTTCTTTCCATGCATCAAAAGTCTAAATTCCTGAGAATTTCTTCAAGTCCATCATTTTTGGATGTTTGCTGATTCTGAAGGGTCCAGACTAGGGCTCTGATAACTCTCTTGCATGACTGCGCGCAAGGGACTCAATTTAAAAGAAAGTATCTGGCAGGGCAGAGCCTGGTGTGGAAGATATCCTGTAGTCTGAAAGGCTTCATGCCCTTTGTGACAAGATGTCAGGTTCAAGTAAATATCTGGCAGGGCGAAGTTTAATGTAGAAAACATCCACATATCTGAAAAACTTCATGCCCTCTATGACAGGACGTCAAGTCCTAGAACCCTGCACAGGAAAGATGGGGCTTTCTCCAGACTCATTTACTAGCCAAATAAAGCAAGTCTTATTACTTCCAAAAAAAGGAGGTGGTTATTCTTTGTAAGCTTAAAAAAAATAAAAATCAATAGCGTTCTAAAAGGTTAACAAGTCATCAGGCAGTCTGCGGTGCTGAGAGCGCAGTGACACGCTGCCTTCTACTCCCTGCTGACCCCATGTGTCAAAGACGGATATGGCCGCTCTATGCTCCACCCTCACCAACACCAGTAATTAAACTGGGAAGCAACACATATCCATCCATCCACATCTTCAGGCGTGTGTAACCTGGAAGAATGGAAAATTCAAACTTTTCCTCTTGAAAAGAGAAACCAAAAGAGGGAAATTATGACAACCTTGCCATCACTAACAAGACAAGAACGCAGATTACCATGGGAAGATACCATGACAATTCACAGAACCTAAAGACCAACATAACTTTGGAATTTCTGAGAACTATCAGCCTTTCTGCTTCAATTTTGGATTTTGGGTGGCTTTTAGGGTGTTGTTTGGGTTCAGGGTGGCAGGGGGTTTTACTATTTTCCATGCAACAACCAGGTATGTTTATTAATTATTTATTAACTTTTTTTCCATGGAGAAGTTTTGCTACTGAAGTTTAAAACCCAACATTTTCAAATGTTTTTTATGTTACTATGAAATCACCAATGTAGTGAGTACAACCTTTTCTTTTAAAAATACCTCATCTCGTTTTACTGTTACTTGTAACAAGCTAGCAATGAAGCCCAGCTGCCCAAAAAATAAAGACAACAACTTGAATTATCAGAACACCTGCACACAGCTAGCACCCATGGTAGACTTGAGTATCACAGCAGCTACTGTTCCTGCCTTGCTTTGAACAGGATGACAGACAACAGGATTGTCAATGTGCTGTTCAATGACCTGCATCAATCTCAAGAATAATTTACTGCTATATCAGACAGATCATTATGGATGAGTTGCGCGCTATCAATCAATCAATTGACTGTGTTGCTCCTGCATATTCCTGCATCTATCAACCAGAAGAGAGAGACATCCCTCACCATATTCCTGTTGCTCTCTGCCACCAATCTGCTATTCTCAAGATGGCAAAGAATTATTAGCCCTATGGCCATAAAGTAGTAGCAACTGCCACAATTATCTCCTCTTACATATTCCAGCAGAAGAAACCTGGGTACAAAGAAAGAGCAAACTAAATAAAACAGAAAACATCCTCTACTGTTCCGCTCAAGCTTGTCTTGTCATCAGAAGTTGTTGAGTTTTCTCACCATCCCACTTTTAAGAGACGTATGTTATAATACAAACCATCCAGGACAGAAATTTAGTCTGTTATTGTGGCAAAAAAAAAAAGGAATTTACTGGCAGCATTTATATCATTTCCACCCCCATGAGGGAGCTCACTTACCTGTGTGCCTCACCTTAAGTTACTTATTTTGTAACTGAAATCAAAAAGGTTTCCTGCAAGTTAGCTCAGGTCCATTCTGAACTTTTTAGGTTTGAAGGTATTGCGTAGAGGTGTTTTATTTTACATACAAAAAGTACTCTTCAATGACAGCTGCAGGAATAAGCCATGTCCAGCCAGTGAAAATTATTAACATAAAAGTGAGTAGAAATTTAAGAGTGGAACTGTGAACTTTTATATTTGAAGACACAATAACAAGTGTTAAATGTAAGTAAACAAATGACATTCTGTTTTTATTTGCTTGAAGAGTAAACTTAAAATAGCTAAACTGTAGCAAAACCATTAAAGTCAGGTGCTCCCTCTGTCAGAAAATCACCTTACAAATATATGAGAAAATTAGTACCATTACAAGAAATGTTTGTTTCAATATTCAGAGAAGTTAATGAATGTTAAGTGATAATAGTAGACAGCAGCAGTACGTAATTAGATTTCTAAACACATCTTACCAAATCACTTCTAAGCTAAAAGAATCACATGTTCTATTAATTTTCATTGGTTACTGAGCATCTGTAACTGTCACCTCTAACAGGTGTTTGGTAATCTAACAGCTGCACAAAGTACTAAAAAAAAAAGAAAAAAAAAAAAAAAGGAAGAACAAGACAGAATCACAATGTGCTTTCTCTAGCACTGCTATCAACCTCTCAAGCATAAAGTCTACCACAATGCAGAACCTCTTTTCCTAGAGTCTGAAATGCAACCCTAGGTTTGGTGTTGGAAGTGCCTTGCTTTAAAGAGAGATTAATACACACATCCAAAACCAGGACACCACCAGAAAACACACTTGCCATGCTACGTGAAGCTGCAGAAATGCTTTAAACATAAATGAACGCTTACATGTGTAAGCATTGTGATCCATAATAGTGTTAGCAACCTTGCCACCAAGACACAGCTTATGTCTTTCCTTTTTTCATGATTTGTATATCCAACATTCTCATAACTCTGATTCCTTCCTCATCCATTCTTTCCACTTTCTTCAGTACTGGCTTGTCTTCCTGCTCATGACTGAGTCCATTTCCTAGCATGCTGAGGACTCCAGATAAAGAATTTGATGCAGTAGGCATCAGTTCTGCATATCATCATTTAGCATCTGGAAAGCAACAGCAGGATAAACAGGCTAATATTTGAAGGTAGAAATTGTCCGAAGTTGATTCAATCGTTTGGGTGGGTCAGGTGACCCACATCTCTAGGTGCCCTGAGAGGAGTTTTGAAATACTGGACTTTCTGCAGACTGTTTGTAAAGAGCTTCCTAGTGATCCCAACCAGCAAAGTCTGCGCCTTTTGAAAGTGCAAGAAACAGACTATCTCAAAATAAGGATGTTCCAATGACTTTCTACTTAAAAGTAGAATTGATAGAGCCAAACAAATATATTTAATATCTTATTATTCCTAAATAAAAAGTCACTTTTGACGTAGCTTCTTCCTGATGGCTCAGAAATCACACAGCAGACTGAATTACCAGGTTTATGCAGAGCTTCTAGAGGCAGGACTATCTTGAGAATGAAATTCTCCTCATCAAAAGAATCTACTGTTGCCTATCTTTAAAGGAAATCAAAACAAATCTAAAGATAGTTGATTTGTCAACTAGAAAACACATAGGGCCTGCAGTAGCAGTGCCATATACATAACTCAGTCAATTCTGCAGCTGCAATGCCTGTGGTCTTTTGCAAAGTTGAGAGGTAGCAAGAAAGGAATGAGATGAATAAATTGGTCACTATCTGATGACTGAACTGCTCAGAAGTCATACACAATCAGAAGACACACACAATTTTTATTGACAATTTCCCCACAACTTGAAATGCTGCTGGTGATAGATGGTGGCTGGAGCGAAGACTCTGCAGTCTGCTTGATCTGTGAGAGTAGTGAGAATGTTGCCCTAGGTCTTTGCCTGACATAGAAAAGCAAGTGCTGGTTGATTTGTTTATTCCCGAGACTTAAACTCAGCTGTAAAACACATCCTTTTTGCCTCACATCCAGGCATTCCACAAGACTGTTTGACTGCAGGTAGAAAGCAAAATACTTCAGAATATCTTTTTGCCAAAGTAGCTGCATAAAAATAGTAAATCTATGACAGCAAGACCTAATCTGTCACCATCAGTAGTACCATTCACATGCATGAACCTTTAACAACAGGCTGGTGGAATCAGAACTGACTGGCTCCAGCCAAAGAAATCAAAAGGCTATCATGTGGATCAGATTGGTTTCAGTCCACAAAAAATGCATCTCATACTTGTATCCCATTAATGTTTTTAAATCACAAGGATGGTTCCATCTTTCCTTGTCCAGAGGCTCTTGGGCCTGGCCATTGCTACCTTAGGGACTAAGAACCACCTAACACTGTGTCATCAGGCCAACCTAACACCTGACAAGCATGTCTGATTAATGTTTGATTTTTCTTTGTTGGAAGACATCTTTGTTAGTACCTGAGCATAAGTAAAAGCTCAGTGCTTTCATTTTCAACTGGCATCTCAGTCTCTCCAGATATTCCCATTACAGCATGCCCAGCTCCTCCCAAAAGTGAAGTGTTGCAACAACGTCCTCCAACCACTGAAGAAGGAGGCTGACTGAAGGAAGTAAGAGTGTCTCTCAGAGCAAATCATGATATACAGACCAGACAGACTGTTATGCAAGTATTAAAAACTTTCTCAAATTATGGCACTGATCATAGAGGATGCAGATGATATGAAGAGCAGCACAAAAGTCTATCCAAGTAAGAACTACAGCTGTAACAGTGGTGTTACTCCACTTATCCCATTAAAAAATGGTAACACCTCTCATCGCTTCAGTCACATACTTAGCAGGGGAATCACTGAAGCTGCCAAGCACAGCCTGGTGTTTCTCAGGTTTTCCTGTGGTGGCCAGCAGGAGTCACTTCAGAAATCCAAAGCCAGGACTGAAGGGATTAAGAGTACTCACCTGAAATATAAGTTACTAAAGCAATAAAGACCAAAAAAATCCCATTGAATTTAGATAGATGTTTTACACACACACACAGACACATACACACAGAATCAGCCCACATTTGTGCAGTCTGGTAACGATCTTGCATGCTCTTGGTATGAAGACTGTCATCAATCTGGAAAAACCACAGGAATATAGATCAGACAAATCAGTACAGTCATAAAGATGATATCTGTGACACAGCAGAAGATGTTCTCTGGCAAAGATTACTCCAATTCCAGCCAGCATCTGAGATTAACTCTGACCATTTCTGGCCACAAATCAAACACGAGAGATGTAGGAACTACATAGGTGCCCAATGGAATTGAGAAAAAAAAAACATCTTTGATCTCAAGGGCCTGGAAAAACCTACACACACATGCTGAGTGTACCTATGAACAAAGAAGTGAAGGAGAAATCAGTGTAGTTTCAAACAAAAGCTTATGGTATGCTATCTAAAAAAGAAGAATTTACAATCTACACAAAAAGATGCAATAAAAGAAAAGTATATTGCTAACAGGAAAAATTACAGAACTTCAGCTACATACAAAGAATTTCCCCTATATACAAAGTGACAGCCTGGTCCTATAAAGAAACACAAACCACGCCTAAGAAAAATATTTTTTGAGTATCTTCCTGAAATGAAGTTTCAATTAAAGGGGTTTTCCTTCCTAATCCATGCTGTCATTGCAACCACAGGCCCATAAAGCCTCGTGTCAAGTGCCAGCACAAAATGATCGGATGCCACAGGTCCATTTCAGTAGCAGGGGAGCTGGACAGCGCAGGTGGCACAGGTACCAACGCACGCTGTGGTATTCCATTTTATTCAGTATTGCATCACATTTTGATTTCCATAAATGGGTTCCTGTTAGAGCACTAGAATTTATCATGTTCACAACTGACACATGTCCAAATGAGCACCTGAATTCTCCATATTTCCTGGAGGTCACTTACAGCTATGGAACCACCAACATGCAATTCCCTGCATAGCTTTGTAACAAGATGCAAGTAAAATGGCTCGCACATTGCAGCCAACACACTCTGTTCAACCCACTGTTTAACCCCTGACACCCACAAGCCTTGTTGCAGGGATGAGCAGCACCAGGACAGTTTACAGCTGAGAAAGGCCTCAAATTTCAGGTAGCTTAAAAACATTCTGCAAAGATTAAATACATACAAAATGCTTTTGCATTTTATATTAACAGAAATAAGCAAACAAAAAAAAATCCAACAAATTAAAGGGCTGTTCTGTTTCTTTACAATTTCTCAGATTAGCAGAACTCCTCTCAAAAAAAACCCCATTATTTATTACATGAAATATCTGTACCTGGACAGACATAGAGACAGAAATAGTCTGATCAGTGTACAACTTTTATAATACTGAATAGCAGGCAATGTTATGTACAACACATAGCTGAATGGATGGATGGAATTGATTTTATAAAGGAGTAACAAACAAAATAGTCCAAAATATTAACTGATAAACACATGCTGGGGTGGAAACAACCTATTATAAAATTACTGTAAAGACCCTCAAACTGTTCAAGGGAGAAAAAAGTCCAATTTTCCACACAACCTAAGAGCTCTGAGTTTTCTGATTATAAGATCCAAAGAACCTGTAAACCCAAGGCTCTGATTTTCTTATGGCGACCGCGTAATATTTTGCAAAGTAAAATTGACTGAGATGGAAGCTATTTTGCATGGTACAGTGGCGATGGCTAACAAATGAGAGTTTTGTGGGCTGAATGTTAGTCCCCTGCCTCATCTGCCACCCCTAATGACAGCAGCCACCTGCTGTTTTATTGTCACAGCTGGAGCCGGTTCACACTCCTTGGTGCTGAGCTCTGCCCATGAGCGCCAAGCTCTCGCCTCGCCTCATTACTTTGATGAACTTTTTATGGTCAGCACCCATGAAGACCTCATCTAGGACTATACAACCTAGATCGGCTTCAGGGAGTGCTTCCAGCTAGCATGAGGTGATAATACACAGTGACACCATGGCTGCTACTGCCTGTCACTAAGGCAAGTCACTAGACTTCTGGCTCTACAGGGCCCTCAACAGGTAAAATGCCACGAAATTCTCCTTTACAACCAAGCTCACTACCTTTCTTTTCACATTGCAATATAGAGAGATCATATCCTGCTACCAACATTTAGCTTTTCAAAGATAGATATTACAATAAAAAATGTATCATGCTGTTTATTGCATATAACTACAGACAAGAAATCTCTACGTTCCTTGAACATAACCCTGGTTGCCTTCCTAAAAAAACAAAGCAAGCATGAAAACCATATTAGCTTGATTAACACCACCAAAGAGGGGGAAAAATAATTACATGTATATTGCAAAAGGACCATTTCAACTTAAATGAGCAAAAAGCACAGAAACAAAAGTCAAGCCAGTCAAATCAAATTATTAAGCAAATGAATTCACAGTGGAGAATGATACATGTTACTTCCCTCTCACCTAAAAAACCCCCTCACTTAAACATTGATTAGATATGGTATTTTCTGAAATCCAGATAACAAAGCAAAGCCTTTTACGTCTTTTTTTCTTAATCTGAACAGTCTGTAACTATTTTCTGCTGATTTAAAAGCAAATAGAATCATCCTTTCCTTTTCAATTTTTTTTTGTACTAACAAACATTCCAAATCTCCTGATCCTGTATACAATTTTAAACTTCATCAGAAATTCTTTTATTGACGCATTTAGAGCCAACTATTTTATGCTTGATCACTGAAATTTAACCCCAGGTTTACTTTCAGCAGCAGAATAATTATTTTGGTGTCAACAGAGCTTTACATTTGCCCATATTTACATATATCATTAAGATTAATATATGTGCTATTAATAATAATTTCATTAACATTCTGAAATCATCAAATAACATTTTGACTTTTGAATGGCTGTAGGCTATTATAAGCCTAAAAACCAGAACATTTTCAGTATTCATTGTGTAACAATCCAGCTGATCAGTTTTGACAAATTCATGCAATGTTATAAGCCATTAAACTTCATTTAGTTTCATTTAAAAATTCCACCTAAAAATAAAAAGCAAACTGTCTTTTTTTGTACAGACAGTATGATTTCTACCAGTTGCCAGCACCCAGGATCCTCCAAAATGAAACTGGAGTTTTATTTCTTTTATTGAAATGTTTTAAAATTTGTTAAGGAGTTTTTGAAATAATATTTTTGAGACCACTGACCTAGCAAGAGTTGAAAATCTCTAATATGTTACAATGCAGTTGAGCTCCTCTTGACAAGGGACAGTGCTGCAGAGACACTGTGCTTCACATACAACCCCTACAAGAAATGGAAACTTAAAAATGTGTTGCTGAGCACGGGTTATGTTTGCTGCATTTCAGAGAATTTACACGTGCCCTTTTTTATGGGTGCTTTTTAAATTTCACCTAAACTGCAGTTGAAGAGATAGAAGAAAATAATGATGCAACAAAGATTTCTATTCTGCTAAAAGCTGAGCACCACCCAGACAGTCCTGAAACACTAAAAAGACCACGAGAACACACAGAACCTTGCATAATGAGGGTCTAAAACATATGATCAATCCCAAATATCAACAATGCAAATTTCTCTACCACCACAGTTTCTGAAAGTGCTTGTCTTCTGCACAAGTTCAAGAGAACTTCTTGTGAAGTACAGTGACAGACAGATCACATCCTTCAGAGAATCCAACAACAGAAAAGAAAATTGCTTTTAGAAAAAAAGGGATTACTTTCTTAGTGCAGTGTAGATATTATGAAATGGACAAACTTCCTCAGTGGAACAATTAAAGGTTTCAACAGAACAATCTCCTAAATGGTGCCAGTAATTAAATAACAGTAGCTGAGAGATTTTTTAATTTTTTTTTTAACCAGAAGCATGTCAGCAGTGGTATGTGTACTGCATGCTTTGTGATACAGCACACTTACCAATTTTAAAAATTTCAAGCTTCTTTTTTATCAGTCACTAATTCATAAGGAAAATGCTCCGAAACAACAAGTAGCTAGGCATTTATTGTCCTGCTATAAAGGAATTTGTTAAAGGATGCATAGCTATCCTGACTACCTATTTTTGCTCCCTGTGTTGCAAGCAGGTAGCCTGCATACACATATCAGTATTTGGAAATACTTTTTCTTTGTAACACTGGTTTGCCTTGGCATTATGACTGTGTTTTAGACTTGTACTCTAAAATATAACTTCAATTTACCCAGCACTTACAGTTCACTGGTCTGTAATTCTTAATATCCTTCTATTTTCCACCAATTTTAGTCGCTGTTATTTAAAGTTCATTTTCCATGCCCTTTCAGTTGTGATTTTTTTCCAATGTGACAACAAACCTGTCATTTCTGATGGTGACTTTCATTAGAATACAAAGGAGCCAAACTTTTTTAAAGAGAAGTTATAAAAACTTATGAGACAATAACAAGGTGTGGTCAGTATAAAGATGAGCTGCATGTGAACAGACAGTCCGGAGGTGATGGGATTTGTATCCAATTACTGATCCTCTGAGCTATTCAGCCCCCTGAACAATAATTTTCTATAAGCTGATCCCTTAACCCATCACCAGCTGGTCATGCTACTGCCTTCCAACATTTATGACGAAAAGGGAAACACCTTGCATTTTCTATTTAAATCTCCACAATAAGGATGCTCATGTTGGAAAGTCCCCTGACTACTTTTCTCATCTAAAGGATCCTACAAAAACAGGAATAGGCATGTAAAATTATTTGGCTTAACGTAAATATTCTGTCTTCTCTACTTACTCCAAGCACACAAAGAAGATTTCAATGTATGTCTTTTCCTAGCACTGAATAGAAATAAATGTCAATCCTAAAAAATGGCTACACTTCTATGCCTGCTGTTAAAGAAAAAGATATCCATATGAAGGATATCAGAGACATTGTTGAGGAACTAGTCACCATTTAAAAAAATATTACCTCTGTAATACTGCCAATGCCAGTGTCAGGCTGGGCAATTAGCCAATTAAGTGTGAATAAGAACTGCCAAGAAACTATTTTATTTTAGCCTCAGAATATTTGTGCATCTGTGAGCTGGTGTGTTTGTGTTCATGCATCAGTGGAATCTGGTTGTTCATGCCAGGTTTTCTTATCACACTTTTCTGCCTCTTTGAACCCGCACATTCCTGCAATACAAAATGGACATGTGTCTGCTGATAATGCCAACATACTTAGGTTCACAAGGAGAGATTTTGTATAACTAGATCTAAAGTAGTCTTTGTATTCATTACCTGACCCTGTCTGCTTACACAAGGCCAGAAGAGTGGAAGAATCCAATACTGCAAGCTCCTCTAGGACACATTAAAAGACAACAGGCGTGGAAGAAATTAGCATCGATTACAATATCCCTGACCCAACACTCTCCTAGAAATCCCATTTTTATATGTCTTCTGAAGGAAATCCTCTCTTCTCAGTTCAGACTGGATTCAATGGGGTGCTGAGAGTATCCTGTTATCTCCTCAATTTAGATCTCATTATGCTTTAGACTCCTACATCCATCTAGGAAATCCACTTGGAAGTACCAGTACAAAACATATCTCAAGCACTCTGACTAGGGCTACAGCATAGAAAGCCTGAAGACATAATCAGATTTCTATTTTTTTTATTTTTTTCTTTTTTTATCATTTTCAGGAAGGGAAATGAGAAAGATGATATGCAGACCTACCAACTGCTAGCCTTTATCTTAATTCAATTACGAAAATCAAGAAAACATTCCAAATATGGATCCTTCAACAGTTATGTTACTGTTATTCAAAATTAAAACCAATGCAAAAAAAGATATGCACAATTTACAAATCAAAACTGAGCAGTCCCAAGTACAAACAGGAGTATGAAAAACCCTTTCACAACATTTCAGAACACAGATATTACCTGGCATTGAAGTTACCTTCTTGAATACCTATTAGAGAATTTCACAAATCTTAACAGTACTGACAACTCATGCAGAATTTACCATTGCTTAAACTAAAACACATCCTACTTTTCAAGACGTGTTTAAACAGCCTTGATGAAAATGAGTAATGTTGTAAAATTGTGAGTATGTTTACTTGCTTATTTTAAGGCCAGTCAAAGTAATTACCCAATATTGCTGCCTCTAATCAGGGATTACAGAGGAAGGATGGGTATGAGTTAGTAAAAATGTCACTGATCACAGAATCACAGAATATGCTGAGTTGGAAAGGATCCTAAAAGCCTTCAAACTCACAGACTCTTTCATCACACTTCATAAATGAAGTTGTGTGAGTGACAACTGTCCGTACACAAGGATTCACACCCAAGCCTACTATTTTCCTAATAAATCCCACCAGTCTGGAAAAGAAGAACACCATGCTAGCTACAGCACAATTTAACCCCTGGATTGGTCAGAACATGCAACAATTGCTGTGCCTAAGGGTGAAGCTGGTACACTAGTACACCATGACACACTGAAGATTTAGCTAACTGGATTTTCCATGTCCCCAGCAGCTGTGCTGCGGAGAAACCTGCAGTAGCTTGGCCTGCAGGAGGGCCAACCTTACTGCTCAAGAACTCTGCCTGAAAATAACTGGTTTTCCCTCAATGCTATTTTCCATGGATCCCCTCAGCTGGAGATGTTTAAAAATGGCACACATCAGCACCTCACTCTTCCCTCATCTGGGACATAACCGTGAACAGAGAAGGGACCAACATAATCTACACATCTTTGCCCTTGTTTTTCATACACTCCATGATAAGGGGAAAGAAGGGCTAGCAGGCAGTCAATGACAGAAGTGAACAAGAAAATTCTTTCGAGTATTTTTCAGATTAAAATGGAATTCCCTTTTTCAGCATTCTTCTTATGTTTTGCTGTGAACATCTGTAGCTCTTATATTTGCAGTTGCCAAAGGATTCTGCTTTTTCTTATCCTTTGGTAAGCATAAACATAGCATTTATTCTTACCTCTTTGTAGATGCATCACTAAAAATAGTATCACAAAGCATTCAGAAATTCACTCCAGCAACAAGACAAATTAAACTAAAAATATTAATTTTTAAATTATTTTTAAAAAATTCTTTTTGTTTCTAATGTATCTCTAAATTAATGCAAGCGTACTTCCTCCCAAGAAGAGAGCAAACAAGTGTAGGTTTCACTACAGTACATATGATCTAGATAACAAGGTCTAAACATATTTATCACCATCTACCATTTGGCTCGTATATGATGTCCACAGGCACTTGTAGTGATAGCTGTCAAACTGCATTCTTTTTCTGGCATAAAAGAGCATAACAACAAGGACAAGCAATGGAGTGCATTACAGAGTAACAACACAGCCTGGAATTTAGCCCATAGTAAAGAAACAGTCAAATTCATTATCAACCTCAATGATGGAGGCTCATGCTCACAGTGGCAGAATATTTCAGAAGTCACTGAGCTTCTTTCTGCTAAAGATGCTAAGAAGTGTTTAGTAATAGGGTTCCATTTTCCTTTCCTTTCTTTTTCATCATACCAGGTATCAGAAAATCTTAGTTATACGAAGCATGTTCCTTTAGAAGACTGTCTAAAAGCGCATGATCCACCCTGCCCAAATTTCAACTGCTTGTTCCAACAGTATATGGCCCACCAGCAAATGAGTAAGTCAAACTACTTGTGCTCAAATTGGAGGTTCATGTCTCCTTGACAGGCAAATGTCAGAGCTCATGCATCATTCAGAAATGTCTTGGGTTATTGACAGTGCCTAGAAAGGCTCCTATCCTTTACAACATTTCTGAAGAACAGAGGCCATAACTGGAAAAAACATACTAAGATTTAACTGTCTTTCTCAGATCACACTTTCCTTCATTTGTTTTTAATAGATTATTAAATTTATTTATTAGTCAAGTTCCTGACAAATGGCTATTTCCCCATCCTTAACTTCTGTGGTGAATGCTTAACCGGTGAACAATACATAGTCCTTTTCTGAAACAACAAAGTCCAAAAACAACCTTGCCAGCACCTTATAAAGCCAAGTTTCACATGGCCCAAAAGCCAAAATCACTAACTCTGTTACTCCATTAATTGCCTGGGAAGCAATGCATGTTTGTTCCTGAGAACCTCTTGCTAAAAAAAAATAAAAATAAAGAGAGAGAGAGAGAGAGAGAGAGAGAGAGAGAGAGAGAGAGAGGGAGAGAGAGAGAGAGAGAGAGAGAGAGAGAAATGGAAGACACTAATCCTAAAAATCAGAGGGCAGCATGCCAGAACGAACACATCGCAATTCTGAGCTGTATAAACAGAGACAAGTTAAAGGGCATCTAATCTTTAAATTCTCTAAATTAGTTACACTAAATCCTATACTAGTTAGACTGTTACACTAAATCCTTAAAATAAATATTATTTAGCAAAGGTCATGACAACTTGCGCTGTATTTGTAAACCCCTGGCCACCTGGAATAGGATCCAACTCATTTAGTATTCTTGAAAGCCTGTTCTAAAAAGTAAACTTTGTATTATTTGTATTACGTGCATACACGAGGAATATGTTCACCTGAAGGTCTATTCATAAACAAATACGTAGGCACCTATGGCAGTGACCACCCTAAAAATCATTTTTCATCTTTACAGTTAACAAATACTTCTGATTACTCAATACATATGTACATATGGATGCAAAATTATATATTGATTAGTTTAGCTTTTAGCATAACATATGAATCTATTGGATTTCTCCAGAGTAACAGATAACATTTTTAAAAAATTATACCAATAGACCATTAGCATTATGAGTGAATTTATTTTCCCCAACAGTGCTAAAGATATGCAAAATTTTCATTTTTCAGACTTGCATAGTAAATGATTAACACCAGCTCTGCTCATTATCTTGCTTAACAAAACTTCTCTAAAAACAAATAAATCAAAAATGCCTCTAACATTCCTGAATAAATAAATTACAGACCTGTTCAGTGGCAGCAATGATATTTTAAAAAGCTTGTGCAAGCTCATTGTACAATTTTATTACAAAACTGCAATTTATAATAAAACTGTCCACTTCTTTTTATTTTCTACCCAGTTTTATTCAAAGTACTTTTTGTGATCCAAGAAATTTTCACAAAAGCTACATATCTAGAAACATCAGGCCCATATTCCAATGTGTAACAACATACAAATAATGATATCAGGAGAAATCTTACTGCCTGTTGTACAATAGGATTTGTAAGGAGAACTGCCGTTAGAATGAATGAATTATGATCTAATACAAGATTCCCATCACTCTGAATGCATAATTTTGTTTTTTTTTTTAGAAAAACATTTCTTGTCTCAGACTCTAGAATTATTTTTCTTTCAATGCGTGTGGACACTGAAGTCAGTCTGGAAGTAAAACACTGCATTTCCTATTCTTGCTGGAAAAAACAGTGAAACAAGGAATGTCCAGTTTTGAAGATTTAGTGAATTGCCTTCCTACCTCAGTCCCCATGTTCAAAGAAAAACTTACTGTAAAAATATCTATATTTATGGGGTAAATTTTTTTTGTTGTCCTTGCCAACAAAACTGTAGTTTGGGGTCAAAATAGCCATTGCTGAGAGAAATGCGCACATCACAAAAAATAAAAAATTTTCCTCCTGAAAATAAAGTATTGAAAATAATGTCCATTGCCTCTGTGGAACAAAGAGCAAAATGAAACACGATCTGCAATGCAACCATAATAAAATGAAACTGTTATCTGTTGCTAGTTCCCTACCAGCCCACAGATTTTTCTTGGTGTTAAAAAACAGCATGTAAATTAAGG
This sequence comes from Geospiza fortis, assembly GCF_000277835.1. Classification (NCBI taxonomy): domain Eukaryota; kingdom Metazoa; phylum Chordata; class Aves; order Passeriformes; family Thraupidae; genus Geospiza; species Geospiza fortis. The sequence continues at coordinate 10,010,422 of NW_005054311.1, forward strand.
TGACTGAAACATGCTTTCAGCGAGCAGAGTAATATGGTAGCTATTCATCACCTGAAGTCATAAAACACTAGGTCTTGTCCTTAGCATATTCTAATGAAGCCTATCATGCAAATGAGAGTGACCTTTTCCGTGCATTCTGCAAGTTCACATTTATGTGAGGAGTATATATAGTTTGCCAATACAAACTAGCCAAAGACTGCGTAATTACTGTAATCAATTAGTAGTTAGTGTCGCTCTGCTCATTTGTGGCTAATGTCAGCTAAACCATTTTTGAGAAAACCACCCTGACAGCCTCTTTCTGTTGTTTTTGTTGCTGCTGTTATTCTGTGACAAAAAAACAAGATACAAGTCAAACTTCTCAAGATGGAAGCACTGTAGCATTTTTCCAAAATGCTTTCTCTTAAGGTGAGAAATAAAAATAATACCCACTCCTGTGACGGGTACTGATTCCCCAGTTAAGTTACATATCCTTAAAATGACATTGAAGTTTTCTGCCTGTAAAATGAAACATTAATATTTAAATATTTAAATGAAGGACACTCTCCCATGAGGCAGTTCACACCAAGTAAGGAAGACTTGGTAGAACTTAGGCACTCTTTTCAATGGATGAGTAAACAGGCCATACCCTCTGCTCAGCAACAGTCTATTTTGTAGACAGTTATGGATAGGAAACATTACTGGAGCTGGTAATTAAAGTAAAAACTAATACTGTCTCAGAAACGGGGAATTTTACACAGGAAAATCATTTATCATGCCTACAGTTCTCCACAACTGAAATGAATTATCCTCTTTCTTAGCACATGTCTATTTTATTCTACAATAGCTTCCAAACGGAAACAAGGCCCACTTGCTGCTTTTCATATCGAAAATGACCAGACATAAAGGAAAGTTATGTCACTATTTCAAATTAACTGCCTATATAGCATCTGATAAAAGCCCAGAACTTTAAGACAAAGAAGAATACAAAGAGCACAGGTTTGTATTCTCATACTCACACCCTTCATACAAGTCACATCCAAGCAGTTTAAGAAATCAAAATCACCTCAGTGCACATGAAAAACAAAAGCAGACTTGAAAGAAAAAATAAATAAAAATAATTCTATTTCCTGATTTACAACTATGCTGGGAATTTTTTTTTTTTTTTTTTGCTATGAAATTACTGTTTAGGAAATACTGAAAAAGACACAAAGACATGCACTTCATATATAGTATATATATATTTATATATACTATGCACCGAAAAAACTTTCATCTTGCTATTTTTTAGGTTTGATGAGTGTTAGTCAATTGCGATTTTCAGTTAGCAGAGAACTGCAAGTGAGTGTATTACAAGGATAACAAAACATTGCCTTTTCTGATGGAGCAGTGAAGATGAGTTTTGGGTTTTTTGCGTGCCCTATCACACTGCCAATGCTGAGAATTGTAAAATTCTATTTTTCAAAATATTGTGCAGTAAAGCAGCTGCAAGGCATGCATCATTTGTCTAAGTAAAGTATCAAACTATTTATTTTTTTAAAAATTTCCATCCAAATCTAAATTTATTAACACATAAGACCAAAGAAAAATGTCAAAAGACCATACATGTATATAACGATATAGCAATAAAACACCAACTGTCTTCCTCACTTCCCAACCTCTTTGTGGGTAAATCATTCTGGATCCAATTCTGAGAACACTGAAAAGAGCAACATTCCCTACAGTTTCACAGGAGGCAAGACTACACTGGACTCTTCTGGGTTTTTCAACCATAAAATGAAAATACTACTAATCTGCAGCATCAGAAAACTTCTATTTGGCCTTGTTCTTAAAAATGCTACAAGATATTTCAAGGGATAAAAAATATTGAAAAATACACCTGTTCAGCAAGAAAGTAGCATTAGTCACAGTAAGTAAGTAGCAGTGTCCCAGTAAGCAAAGAGGGCAGTTCAGGAACATATTTTGTAGATCCCTAAATAATGTGGACTTTTGAGATAAAAGTGCATAGTAAAAACTACAAATAATAAAAGTGAGGCATATGTTTCCATGGTGACGGGGGGCTGGGGGAGCACTCAGGTGGCACTAAGTAGAGCGACTTTGAAGATTTATTGGTTTCCC
>NW_005054311.1:10012626-10014616 GCF_000277835.1 Geospiza fortis
CGGAGCGGCGCGCCCGCAGAGCCGCGGGCAAGGCCCGGCCGAGCTGTCACCTGACCGGCACCCACGAAAAGGCGAGCGGGAGATGCTTCAGAAAGCAGGAGACTCGCCGATCACTGCCGATCCACCCCGGGATGATGCCTTTATGATAAACACTGGCGACAACTTGCGACCAAAGTGCTGTTACAACACTAATTGTCCATGAAAGCTGACCTGCAGCAAGGCAGCAGAGTTCAGTTTCGATAGGCCTGGCTCAAGAGTACGGCCGTGATTGGGGATGACAGGAGACATCCACGCATCAAAAATCTCCCAGAACGGCTGACGTGACTTTGCACACTGCAGAAAAGCAGTGGAAATCCCAGACTCCTGGCTCTTTGTCAGGAAAGCAGAAAGGACCGCGGGGGGGGGGCATTTTTAAGAGCATCTTTGCAAACTACCATAAGCTTTGCACGGCCTCGAAAGGCACGGATGGATCTCTTTTTCTTCCGTGCCAATTTTGTTCTTATTACTATGCCTTTAACCAAGCATAAATCCCACGTGGTTAATGATGGAAGACTGCTACACTTTATCAGCAAAAGAGATGTTCCCCCTTAAATTTCAACATATTTTCTGACTTTGATTCAAAGGAACAGGTTTTTTCCCCATTTTGTTTCAACTCAGCAAGTGCCAGGACTTGCAACTATCTAGTGTAAACCCCTTGCAGAAATGCTGGAAGTGTGTCAAGGCAAGCAGGAAGCATTTTTACTCTTATATTCATATTCACATTCTCTGATGTGAATATTTGTTTCAGGTGCATTTGATAAAAGGATTATAAAATAAAAAGTAAGGAAAACAATGGTACAGATAAGGCTATACAGTTGAGAAGGACTAAATATCTATTTTTTAAGTAGGAAAAAATCTAAATTGAAAGAAAATAAAACTCTTAATTTTTTAATCATAAGCAACATAGAGGGATTTACTGTTGTCATGATGCTTCAGATTTTTTGAACACTCAAGTATGAAAGGAAAGCATCAGCTTTACTACATTTTGTAATATACTATAACTTCAGCATTTCAGGCTTTTTTAAAATAAGCTAATAATGTACATGAGTCACCTTAAAATTAAAAATCACAATTTAAAATCACATTTTATGATATTAAATGGCCTTTTTAATATCTTATTAAAAATAGTATGACCCAAAATCAATCTTTTGATTGATAATTTTAGCAGTTCAACTTTTGAAAGTCTAAGAGGAGAATAAAGTGCAAATAAAATCAATCCTGAATTTTATTCAATAACAATAACTTTGGATTAAATAAACAATTAATCTTGTTTAACTTTTGAAATGGTTCAATGTTTAAACTGACCTAAACATAAAGTTTAAAATTAAATTGATTAAAAATTTAATTGGTTTAATTATTCAAAACATTTCAAAATTACCCATTTTAAATATTGAACAGATTGAAAATGTTAAGCTACATAGTAAAAAAAATTAGAAGTAAAAAAAATCCAGAAGTTAGACATGGAATAACAAAAACATGTATAGAGAAGTTCAAAAAACATAGGAGGAATTGGGGGTCTTTTTGTTTGGCTCCATTTTTTTGAAAGGAATAATGCGCAATAAACTACTAAAATTGTTAAGATTGATAGGACCAACAAAATACAAAAGACCATCAGAACAGAGGAAACCAAACTGGCCAAATTATTTTTTGAGATAGTGCAAGATTATAAATTAAGATTTTATCACCCAGCCCCCCTTCCTCTCAAATGTCTCCAATCTGTTATTTCTTAAATACTTCTCTCTTAGACAACCACAAACACTCACAATAAGTCATCCCCTGAAGGCAGCCCTGGGCACGGCGCTGAACACACCCCAGGTGGATCAGCAGGCAGGAGGGCTCAGGTCATTCGGGCTATTAGCACGGATGGCAGGTGACACACGCCACTCAGACACACTGGGGCTACTCAGCTACAACAGAAGGCCAGATGCAAATCAGGATTTTATTTCCCTAC
>NW_005054311.1:10014715-10054555 GCF_000277835.1 Geospiza fortis
TCCCTACACACCTTTGCAAAAGGAAAAGCATAGTTTCATACTTTCACATACATCTAAGATTTTATTCTTTTTAAAGTGTGTGAGCCTGCTATGTAGGGTTACAGGGACACTGTATCATTTGTACTGCCCCTAATGCAAAGGCCTGACATCACTGATATGTTGCTATTGCTACAGTTAAAATGCTGTACTGCTGGTAATTTACTAACATATACAGAGAGCTCAAATAGTTTTATATCCCTGTACCTATGGGCAAAAAGGCTAAAGATCTCTACCACAACACTTGTTATACATTCTTGATTTATAAAAAGCCACTCAACTTCAAACAAGAATTATTAATACAGAAATGCAAGAACCTGGACACAAACAGTTTAAAATAGAAACTTATTTTAACTGTACAACCTTACTAAACATAAAATATTCAAAAGGGACAAATAAAGACTTAAATACTTTTTCCTATTTTTCCCCCATATTAACCACATTCTTCAGCATTCATTTGGCTTAGCACTTTTTCCCAGAACTGATGAATATCTGATAGCATGCACCACTGTTTCCAAAGAACACTTTGTACAAGCAGTAATAAGAGCAATATAACCTCTGCTTAGCACTTCCACTAGAAGTTAAAACAGTCTACCTGCAATCAATGCTGAGCTTACACTCCATTAACAGACAAAACAAACAGTTTACAGGAATATATATTCAAAAATAAAATAAAGAGGGAAAATTAAAAAAAAAATAAAATCCGTAAGTGGAACAACAAAACCAAAGTGTGTTCATGAAGAAGAATAAGCACACACCACCAAAATAAAGGAGGTGACTAAGCTTGCTGCATCTCAGAATTCAGACACGAGATTAAAAGAATATAAAAAAGAAACTACCCCTACCTAAAACTTCTGCTCTTTCCAGGAGATCTATAGGACGACATGTCAACTATTTCTTTTTTTGAGCCAGAAAAAAATGGGCTTTTTTTAGTGTCAGAATAGGTTGGCAATAATTAATTTGTTAAACTGCCTAGTTTATAAAAGAGAGGAGAAATTTGATCATTTTTACATTAATTTATTACATAAATACATATATATACATATGCACACATATACAGGTACTGCGCAACATTCAAACAAGTGGAACCATTACACAGAGGCAATGGTGAAAATACTTGGAAGTACACGTGTGCCCTGCTTCCTAAAACCTAGACACACCTCTTCAACAGTGACAGAACAGTGCTTTAGCAGGGAGGACAGGTCCATAGTTTCTGTTTCCCAGACACCAGGATTTTAAATACTGGATCACAGAATGGGTCCATGCTGGAAGATACCACAATGGGTCATCTGGTCCAATCTCCCTGCTCAGGCAGGGTTTTCTGGCACAGCACATGGCACAGGATTGCATCCAGACAGCTCTTGAGTATCTCCAGTGAGGGAGACTCCACAACCTCTTTGGGCAGGTCTCTTCCAGTGTGCAGGCATCTGCACAGTAAAGAATTTCTTCCTCATATTCCAGTGGAACTGTCTGCTCCAAAGCCAACAAGAGTCTTACTTTATTTATGTCATTGGCACAAGCCTGAAGCCAACCCAGTCATTCCTCAGTGTTGCTGCTAGTGCAGCCATATTCTCAAATGAGGAACCTGAGATTCCAAAGGTAGCACCTTCAGAAAGCCTGGCACTTCACAGGCTGTTGAGCTCTTTCTTGAGCCCCTTTCCTGCATACTCTGCTTCTCACCTGGCCATCCACAAGATGAGCTTGCTGCTGTAACCAGAGGCTAATTTCCTTTTAGCCTAAAAGCTAATGTCATGCTCATCCAACTTACCTTACAGCTTTCTGAGCCATGTTTGACAAAAAGAGGCAAGGGATAAAGCCTGTGGTTAGGATAACACCAAATTTTGGCAACCACACAAGCTCAGATCAGCTTTAGTTTCACAGCCCTTCAAAGGCTGTGGTCATAACAGGTCTCTGCTTTAGAAGAGGCAGGTTTTGGTTTATTCTATTTTCATCCCACACCTGACTTTCATGAGGTCCTAAGTCATTAGTTACACTACAAATAATAGCCTTAAAAGAAAAACAATATCCAGAACCTGTCTCCAAACAATTCAAAGAAATGACAGAGGTGCCTGATGTTTTAGTTGGAGCTGGGCTGTTACCTCCCTTGAGTGTTCATTCTCTCTACTAATTTCTTTTCTGTTGTCTAAAAAGACATTAGCTTATTTTTCCTTCTTTTTATGACACTCCTGTCTTGACACCACCCTACCCAGAAGACCACATTGTACAGTTCCAACACTCTAACACCCACAAAGAAAGTACCAGAAGTCTAGTTTAAAAGTATCCTTAATTATAAAGTGGTTACAAATGCTTAATATCCTAGTTTATTCATGGGGATACAGCCTTTCAAATCTATGATACCCATTGATAATTCTAACAAATGCTCGGTCCATAAATATTTAATGGCCACTTGTGGGTGTTTTATGATGCTGTCTTTGGAGTTGACCTATTCGCAGGTTTATTAATTGGAAAAGGTTTATTTTATCCTAAATCAGATATGCAATTTCACAATATTCGAGCTATGCATAGAGGAAATCAGATCATTCTGTCTCACACAAACAAGGAAAACACATCTCTCACAGAAAGAGCACAAATCAAGTTAACGAGGGACAGTTTATTTTGTATGATTTCTCAGGGCTTTCAAACAGAAGACTGGTTGACAGATGCCTCCATCCTTAAACAAGCCAACAGCACTTTAATTGTAACTCAGTGGTTGTACCCATTGCTGTGCGTCTAACAAGCTCCCTCCTTTCTGTTAGCATGGGTTTTACCTTGCTGGCCTGAAGTTAAACTCACTGTTGACTTTAAATTCCTCCTGCCCTTAAGACCACTTACCACTGTAGTGCAAGCAACTCCAGGGTCTTGCTAAGACATATGATCTTGAAAACAGAGTATTAATTTGAAGTACAAAGCACAACTGAGGATTATTACACAATCTATGGAATCAAAAATCCTCTATTTTTTGTAGTGGACCACTACCTGTCTAGTCTTTAGTGCCTCACCAATCATGACAGCATGATCACATTTCTTTTTACAGCAGCAAAGATCCAGCAGTGCTGCAGTGCTGCAACCCCATCACCCCAGTGGACTAAGCCTTTTTACTATACCTGAAGACACATCCTCTCTCTGCAAGGCCTTCAGCTGAGTGTTTTTGACACATGATTCCTTATACATTCACTGTTAAAACAACAGAAATATTGACTGTGCCAACAAAAAATGCCATGGAAAATACTCACGAAAATTGATCATTCGCTATTAGAACCTATTACTCTGTAATGAAATTATCGCACAGCTATTGTGCAAATACAAACCAAAAAAGCACCTTAAATGACATTAACAAGGTTGTAAATTCAGGCACCTAGTGCTTAGGAAAGTCCAGAAGCATGATTACCTTTGAAATCACAACCCATTGCACTGCCCAGAAGCATCTTGCTCAATTAGTTACAAAAATTCCAGTATGTTTCAAACTTATTTTCAGTTTTAATGACAAATCCAAACATTTCACCTTAGAAATATTCTAAAGTCTGTGTAAACCAGATACTCACATTCCAAATTAAAGCAGGTATCAAAATACAGAAAAATTAATTCCAAATTAATGAAACAAAAGAAGAATCATTTAATAGGAATTCTCAAGGCACTTGAAAACAGGCAGGCCCGGTATGTTTAACTACAACACACACTTTATCACATTATATGTACATACCAGATGATAAAGAATAGTGGTGACATCTATCAAAAAGAAAGGAACAATTTCTACAGCTATAGGGCTGCAATCTAAAAATTCAGAGTTTACTGTATTTCAGTCTCCCTCAGAACATAAATTCAGTGAGGTAGAAACTTGCCCAGCTATAAATGTGCAACAGCAACCAGAACAAAAATCCTTTATTTTCATGCATTCAAACACTTATTTTATCCATACATTGCAAAGCATTAAAATAGCATGTCATTCTAGTTTAATATTTTCATTTCCTTCATTTGCAAGGCAAAGAAATTAAAACAATCAATTGTGCCTTGGCTCTACCCAGCATTAGCTCTCAGTTCCACAAGAAGCCTTATATACCTTCACATCCTTGCTACACTAAATGCTAAGGTGGAGTTGCTCTTAGTGCTTCATTAACGAGTGGATACCCTCAGCCTGCACACTACAAGAATCAGAGCACGGGGCCGTCCTTCCTAATGAAACACCACTGCACTAGACACCACTGTCATGTGCAAAATGGACAAGACATTTGGCATTTTGCACTCTCCTCCATTATCATCATTCATCTATAGAATTTCTTGATTAAAAAGCGCTATGGGGGAACAGCTAGGCTATGTTTGCAGCATTGTCATCTTCTCTGGCAATAACTAAAAGTACCATCTACAGTCAAATAGGATTTTTTGCCATTCTTAGCTACTGGAGTTTAAGTACACAAGAGCCAATCACATGTCTGCTTTGGCAGCAGTCCAGGGCACTAATTTGTAAGGGCTTTAACCTGTTACATGGGCACAGGTTAATCTTGGAATCTAATTTGTCTGTCTGTTAAATGCAAACTCCTTGTGGCAAAGGCTGTGCCTTCTTGCCTTTCGGAGTAGTTTCTCTAACACAGGTGCAAGCACACCAAAAAAAACTGATAACCTAAAGATATATTAAGATATGAATGGATCATCAGCTGAGCCAAAACAACTGTTAGGAGCTTACACCTTCCAAGCCACCTTTGTTAAAGCTGAACTAATTTAACAAACTTACACAAAATCTTCCCTTATTCATGTCTACATTCTACATGACAAAAACGACATGCTGTCATTAATCTATTCACTTAGACAGCTTTGGCCAGTGGCAGAGAAATGTTCATAATAATGCAGGCATATTTGAGATAGAACTACATTTGCTTATTGGAGGCCAAAAGACTGCGGTAGCAATAATTTTTAACCTGCCTAGGTTCTTCTGAAAGCTGATGATTCCTTTAAAAAGCTGTTTGAACACTAAAGACATGTTAAACACAAGGTATGTTCCACAATCATAAGCAGTAATTATTTTTCCCTCATTTATCAAATGAAAAATAAAACAATTTAGCCTTCTACTCTTTTTTGCTGGTAGTGAATATTCTAAGAACAGGGAAAGCCACAAATGACCAAAGTGAATGGGGCTATTGCCATGTTGGGCAATTAAGTGATTCAAGACTGGGACATCTTTACCCAATGGCAGGACTCTCTTTGTACTGGGGTATTGAACTTCACGGCATGTTTGTTAACTTCATCAAATGTTTTAAACTACCATCATATCTTCCTTTGCCCTACTTGCTTATACCAGTACTAACAAAACAAAACATTTCAAATATTATTGTTCTTTCAGAGCCCTACATTTCACGTAGCTTGTGAGCAATGTGGGAGATGAAAAAATTCAAGACATCCAACAGCACTATTTAGCACATGGTTTTCACTCTTTGAACTTTGCGACTTCTTTGATTTTGTCTCCTCATTATGGTCACATTCTCCTAAGCTGATATATTCTGTGTGCAGTACAGTAATTCTCCTTTTATATACAACACTGAAAACCTTGGAATTATGCCATTTTCATTTGTGCAGGAGATGCAGAGGCAGAGGCTGCCTTTAACGTATATTTTCTCTTGGACAGTGGAAGTTTTTGAAAACAGAAAATGAAAAGTAAAAGACTTATAGTAAACATTTAACTTCTCTATAACAACCTAAAAAGGCCATACTTGCAATATTCTTGTCTTTTCAAAGTTAAATGATGAGGCCCATTATACCTACTCAACAATATGTGCTCTCAAGGAGGTAAGTTCCTAGGCAAGAGAATGATGCAAGCCTCTATGTGTTTAGCCAGAAATGTATTGGACTTAAAAGACATAAATAAAGTCAGAAGGAAATAAAATGTGTACTATAAACCTATTCTTTTTTGGTCTCATCTTTTTAGCAACTGGCATCCATGTTAAAAAGGGAGGACAGAGCAGGCTCTCAAAGTCTCTCTGCAAACCCACTAGATAGGCAGAGCTTATTTTGCAAGTCACCTAATTAAAGTATTTCTCTAAGTAGATAATGGTGCTCTTAACGGATGATGGCTGTCAGAAAATCACATACACTGATGGCCCTTGCAAGGCAGCTTATGCTTCACTCTTCCTGAAATGTGGAAAGAAAATACAGGAGACAGCACTATCTTCCAGGCTAAGTTTTGTGAAACCAAAGAGAGATGTCAGTTCAGTTAATTGTGCAGAAGAGTCTGTCTTCCCTCTCCTTTCATGCCCATGAATAACAGAGCAGTTAACAATATTGACATTCAAACCATCATCAGTGGGCATCTGAATTAACACCTCACAGAGATGAACAGACAAGTTCACACCTTTCAAATCTACTGGCCTAAAGGCACTTCTGTAGACATGCCTGTATCAGTAATACTTGGTTAAGACTTCTGAGGCATCATAAAAGTTAACAATTTATTTTTCCTTAATAAAAGCTATGTCAGTGAAAAAGAAAGCAGTTGAAAATGTATACTACTGTAGTATTACATAGCAATATTGTCCAAGTTCAGGTTAGCACAAAATTGGTTGCTTACACCACAGGAAAATGTTTTTGCTTCTTTTTATGAGATTTTCTCTGGAGTTTTTATCAGTTGTTGCTCCATGTGACTACAGACAAACAGTTCTTTTTCAAATACTAACCACTCTAAGCAGCACTTTATACAACAGCTAACCTGTAATTTAGAAACCAGGGAGCAATTTTCTTACAGGAGCTGCTTCCTCCATGGCTTTATCAGACCTCACCCAAACATTCAAGGAGCTATTACATGGTTATATGGTGCTCAGATAACAAATCCACCTTTATAATAATAATCAGAACAAGTTTTTCCTAAGGACTTTTAATCTACCCCAAGCTGAGTACCAAAATCCACACTGTAAAGAAAACAGCTTTGCACATTACAGCCAAGTTTTCCAAACCTATGAGGGTTGCGCAGCTACAGCAATCCCACGTCTTCCTCTTCACAGCACTGTCTTTACCACAACACTCTTCGGTATTCACAGCATTTTAGATTTTAAAGGATGCTAGGATAGCTAGCTCTTCCTCCTCTCTCTTAATTAATTCTGACTCTTCACCTGTTCTCCATTTCATATTCCCAGAGACACAAACTGTAAAAAATTAGCTATTATTTATACCTAATAACATTTTCAGTTGAGGAGCTTATATTGGAATCATACTTGCTTGAGAGATACTGAATCCCCTTGAGACTGTCTGCCACAGATATTATCCCTTTTAATTTCCAATTCTTTTTATCACAAACCTTTCTCTACGCTACGGGACTGTGGAGATTACACAATAGGTGCTCTAAATAGAAGTGCTCCAAGATTCTTAAATCTCCATCTCCATCTCAAATTGCTACTTAAAAGCCAGTCAACTTTGAAGAGTTTTTGTAACAGGGAAGGTCTCAGTGAAGCGAGTATTTCCAGTTTGAGTTACCTAGCCCTTTAAATTCTGTGTACCATCCATTTCTACGCATAATGCTGACTGAGAACTACAGTCTCTGCTCCTATCATTTTTTTCTCCACAGTCTTAAGTGGGGTCATCTCCCTTATCACCATGGAATCAATGCCAGGTTACTGTGCCATCAATTTAATTGAGGGGAGGGCCGCTTAAACCATCTCACATTTCCCATTGAACATAATGGGATTCTGCCTCCTCCTGACCTGTGGTGGTGAAGGGACCTTCCCCAGGTGAAGGCTGGACTGCAGCTCAGCCACCCCTACCCCAAATCCCACTGCCCCTCCTCTCCCGAACACTGGGGTCTCCGTTAATCCTTCCTGTCAAAGGCAGCTGGGAAGAGAGGGACTTCCAAGACAAACACTGCCTCCCCCACTCAGACATTTAAACAGCATTTGGTACTTTCACAAGGCACATGCTCTCCAGGGTAATACATGCATTCAAGAAAAGCTAGTATGGGAGAAAAGGAAGGAAAGAACACCTTGCTTTCTAGAGAGAGCAAATGTAAATAATTAGTCATTAGTCCTAGGTTTTGCTTGTTTTTTAAATACACAGTAAACAGATACCTTTTGCTCAGCAATCTTGATGACTGCCATCCTTAATGAGGTTTTGGAAATAGGTTATGACTTCTGGGGGGAAGAGGATGAAAGAACTTCTGCTCCCCTGTCCCTTGCTGCGTGCCAGGGTTTTGGAAATTGCACATAAAGCTCTGTATTGCTGCAGTGTCCTTTGTGGCAGCAGTAGAAACTAGTAAGTGCTTTTGAAGAAAAAGTGAAAGTATTGGAACAGAAATACAATGGGTTTATTTGCATTGCTAGGATTCTCTGGAATGTTAGGGTTTTGTGGTAATTTTCCTTTTCCTTTTTTTTTTCCATTTTCTTCACTATATCCAAAAGATATTGTTAGAAAGTACTATCATTAGCAGTATCCTTACATATAATACATATTACATATATATTGTGTGTGTGTGTATATATATATCTTACAAACATAACACAATTCCCACCCAAACCAGCAAAAAATAGAAACTACAGAAAGGATTCTTATTCTAGTATGGAAACAGATATTTGCAAAGAAAACACACAGAGAAAGATCTATACAGTATTTTTGATACCTAATATGGCTTAAATAACTTCTATCATGACCAATCTTCTCTCTTCAATGACAAAACACAAGCTAAATTCAAAAAGCACACTTCAAAACATTGCCTGCTAGCCCCTGAGAATTGAACACAGATAATCTTTCTTTCAGGTGCAGCACATTATCTGATCAACACTACACAAACTGATTTCCATAAGAAATTCTAGCCTAATCATGCAACCTTCATGTTAATTTAAAAAATAGTCCTTGATTTTGAAATGAAGTTGAAAGTATAGTGTCAGAACAAAGTGAAAGAGTTATCATTAGCCTTCAAATGTGACAAATAAGAAAGACACAAACAAGTGTCAGGATAATTAAAAAGGCATTGTTCACTTTTTAGAAGGGGAAAAAAAAATGAATTGCACGAGAAATATTAAGCTAACAAAGAAAGAGCAAATATGAGTAGAAAAAATGACAGTTATCTGCAAAATTCATAAATGTGTCTTTTGTATAACCGTAATGATCATATTTTATGCTGTCATTTTACATTTAATTGCTCACCCTGGTACTTTACTTCATAGCAGCCATCAGTACCCCACAGAGCCAGATGCTGAATTGCAAAAAAACATACTGTGACCACAGACTTATAGGAAAGTAACTTTGCTGAGCTGTGGTGTATGACAAGTTAATTTTTGCAATTATACTTTTTCCAAGAATAAATGAAACTGCAGGTCATTACTATTCTATATCATTAAAAAGAGGCAGAAAATGTTCTTGATCATAAAGGCCTCAAACTCATTTTATCATTACGTTGACATATGAAAGCAACTTTACAAGCTGCTTTTGCTCTATGTGACCTAATGAAATAAGCACCACCTCAGCTGAAATATGTAAACATCTTGATACATTAAGAAGCACATAACTAAAGAATACTGTTATTATAACACAGTGCTAGCCCATCATATGTCAGGAGAGAAATGCTATATGGGCTCAGCTTACTCACAGCTGTTAGCTCTGCTGTATTACACTGCATGTCAAAGTACTGAAGGGACATGGATGCTCAGTTGTCATGAAGATTGAAATTGTCCCCTGTTCATTTCTCTTCCTAAGAGTCATTAAATGTAAGAAATGTTTTTTAAAAATAATTAAGCATGATTAATGTCCATCACTGTCAAATTGTCTGTGCAATCAAACAGCAAGAGAGCAGATATCATTATGAAACACGTAATGTCTGCCTTCTGAATCTGTGCTTACAGATTATCTGAAGACTGACTAAGAATTCAGAAGTTGGGATGTTCTTTACATTTCAAAATATTTACTGTACATGGAGAAATCAGAAATTCTCAGTGCATTCTTTCTCATAAAATGCTTTTTCATTTTCTGCACAATTGCTTTACTTTCCCATCACCAATGCAAACTATAACACTCAAGTGAGGAGAAAAAGAGATTCTGCTTTCCAGATGAATACATTTATTAAGACAAAGGAATGAGAAGAAAATGTTTCAATTGTCATTGCATCTGTTTGCAATAAATGTCAAGAGCCTTTTAAAAAATTGACTACAGAGCTGACAAAAGACATCAGGTTGACAGGCAAAGAGCTGGAAATCCTCAGTTCACCCACTGAACAAGAAAATACAGGGGCCCCCCAAGCCACAAAACACCCTGATTTTCAGAATCTTCTCTGCCAACCCATCCAATCCTTAATATTGACTGAGCCACATATATAATTTCTTAGCACATCCTTTAGTATATCTCCTAAATTAAGAGTGATTATTTACTTCAGTTTTCTCTTCTGAGAATGAGAGAGCAGAGATCAGTAGAGAGGTAATGGAAGAAAAGGTCCAATAAATCCTGTGTCTGAGATTTTCAAATTCATGGAATTAACTAGAAACAAAATCAAATAAGATTTTTTAAAACAGTTCACATGTTACTTCATACCTTCACATCCTATTCTCATCCAAGTCCTAGTGCTTTCCTTCTGAACAAGACCCTTAACTACCTGAAATTATTTATAAATGTTAGCGTTTGATAATTTGGAATATCTATCCCTTTTTCTTCCCTTGATCTCCTTGCATGGCAACCATGGATTCCTACATATAAGATTCTCTCTATTCATATACAGGTTCTGCAACAGCAGCTCTACTGTGTTTTAAACACATCTAAACACACTTGCTATCAAAAAAAATTACCACAAACACTGGACATAGTTGTTTTTTCTCTTACTTAGAAACTAAGAATTTATTGTTTCAAGGAAATATTTTTGTCAAGAAGAAGATATTAGAATTACAGAGAGAAAGAAGTATGGTTTGAGCTTCATACCATTGCATACAAGTCCTCTATAAAAATGGAACACTATCCAATTAACTCTGTGTAGCTACAAAATAGGAGGAGATTGCCCATAGGCAGGGTATCAAGAAGCTTTTAAAATCTCCAACAGCACAATTTTAATCTCAGTGCATCCTATTTGCAAACAAATCATTGCTAAGGAGACAAAAATTTACTATTGTGAATAAAAGAATAATATTAAAATATATTCATAGTACTTAGTAAAGAACATACATCTTGTTCTGGACTACCAAATACTTTGATAAAAATTTGTATACGCAGCACAGAACCTTTTTCTAAATTTTTTTTTTGTCCAATGAAGTTTTAATGTCACACTTATTTACAGCATGAGGAAGAAAAAGATTTTCCTCATGTAGAGAAAAATTAGAAAACAGGTACTGCTATTTTTAATCTAACAATCTCTATCAGTCCTCTTGTTATAATAAATTTGACACATCACAATTTATTTAAAAACCAAAACACAATGAGAAAGCAGAAATCTGCAGCTTACTAACCACCAACACCTGCGCAATGCAGCAACAATGAAAGGCAACATGTGTTCCCTTCCTGCTAGGGAGGCAGCATTTAGGAAAATGGTAAGAACCTGAAGCAGTTGTTATGAGGTTACTTACATAAGCAAGGATATGGTAAAATAATCTTGTCTGCATGGGCAAACCTTTATAAACTTGTGAGACCTAGCAGAGCTCAATACAGAGACATGGGATTATGCAGACTATGCAGAATAGTTCATAGAACCAGGGCTTAACCCATTAAGGACTAAAACCTACCTACCTACTATCTCTCTTCTTCTTTCACTGTCAGCTTTCATCTGTATTCATTACTTTCAGTGTAAAACTGCTTTTGCATACCTCACAATATACATACATTTTATTATATGCACTAGAATAAAAAAAATAGTAGTATCCTACAGGAGACTGCTTGGGCTTTTTTTCTGAACCCTTTGAACCCTTTACAACTCCCTTTCACCTTCAAACCAAAGGTAACAATTTTTGACAACCAAGAAGCAAATTTCAAATAAAATACTATTAAACCTTTTGTTCACAAAACAACATTAAAGCCACAGTACTGCCATTTGATACATTATAAGAAACAAAAATAAAACGTTTATTAAAATATAATAATGTAATAATGAAAATTTTAAAAAATAGCAGATGGTCTTTAACTGTCAAATATGGATTTTTCATAGCTGGTACACAATTTACTGTCACAGGCGCTTTGGTGCTACAGAAGTATTAGTACAGCTATTAACTATTTAATTCTTTAGCTGACACTGTGTTTTAGGATAGGGATTTAAATAATTTACTTCTACATTCCACTGTTTAAATTTTGCTGCTAGGAATTCGTGCAACAAAGTTGTAGAAAAAACACATGACGCTTGTTGATAGTGATATAAGACAGGATTATTATAAAAACCAATTATATCTTTTCATTCTCTTTTTTGCTTAATTAAAGCAAGAAGAATCACTATCTTTCTCAGCAGTAATCATGTGGAAGCTGTATAGCACAGATACAGTAATTAACTTAACCTTATCACTTAACTCTATTGGGTCATTGGAGTGAGGCACAGTATCAGTGCTCAGAATCAATGCCGTAATGCTAACATCTTTGAGCAGTTCGGAGATTGAATAATGCCATCTGTAAATGGACAGTCTTTGTTCCTGCTTAGCTATGCTGGATAAATGTTTCTGCTCATAACTTTAATATGGCAGCTTAACCATTTAATCATTGTACATTAATACATTATCAATATTGTGAACATGTAAGTACAAAATTACTTGTCAAAGTAATCAGATATTACCGATTTTTGTGCATAAATATGATACATGTGGGATTTTGTCTTAATTATATATTTTAATGAAAAAAGATATAGCCCAGATTTTTTTTTCATTTAAGAGAGGTTCAAAAAGAATTATCATTTCCAAAGATAAATTTATTTTTCCTTCAACTAAAGCAGATTTTTAAAATGAAAAGGAATGTTCTGTATTTTCTTTGGTAAAATTAGCCAAGTGTGCAAAGTTTCGTGCAGTTTAGCTATACAGGGGATACTTGGGCATCTGGGGGATTTTCATAACTGAAGACTTGTGCTGTATCACAACAAATTAAGCGTAATTAAACACTCTGTTCAGTGTCTATTGTTAATTGCAGCAGCTAATTTGATGCTTAGTTAGTGTTATGTTCCGAACTATTTCCAAGCACACAGAATTCTTCAGTTAAGACTGCTTGCTTTTAGCTCTAATTTTTTTTTTTACCCTCGTTTGACAGATTTTAGCTCATTTATTACTTTTGTTAAACGATCAGAAATTCCCTTGCCAAGACAGTACTTTGAGGTCCTTCACTTTCACCAAGTCAGACACTAAATCATAGGGGACAATTATCAGCAAATGCTCTCCGACAGGCCCTAAGCCTGCTGAGGTAATGCAGCTGACAAACTTTGATGCGCCATGCCCGTGCACATTATGTTCACGTAGTGTGTACATCTGGGCACCCTTTATGGCGATGCAGCAAACAGCCAATCATTTATTCCACTCTAATTAGCACACATGTAAATCCTCACCAATCAAGCCACTCACAGGGTTACCGTTGTGGCAGCCATACAGCAAGCTGGCAGGACACGGGAAGAAAGTACAAGAAGCAACTATTGGGTTTGATTTGAACCTGCCGTCACGCCGCGGCAGGTCCCCCCAGTCCTGACTGTAACCAGCTCTCCCCTTCACAACCCATCATCGAGCTCCATGCGAAAAAGGTCATCGGGCAGACTGCCGCCCGGCCAAGATGCTTTGATTCTTTGCAGGCTCTGGGAGCACACCTGAAGCGACGCGCAGCTCCAATAGCTCACAGCGCCAGAGCTGTCGCCGGCAAAAGTCAGGCGTAGCTCTAAAGCATGCGGCACAGCATGGAGTACACGCTACCTCAAAGAAGCACTGTCCACCTCAATATTTTAGACCCTGTTATGTCGCCAGGAAACTATCTGCCAGGTGTCAGCATCCCTTTTCTTCCTCACAAGCCCAGGTGCCTCTGCAGTAACCCTTTTATTTTGAAATAAATAGCAAACGCCTTCAAAAGGACAGATTCAGGCATTCAGAGAATCTACTGACACTGGTTTATATTATGCAACTCCAAAGAATACAGTGTGCTTTGAAATACCTAAAGTGGTTAGCTCCCATTTCCCAAAATTGAATCAAAGCCGTATGTAAGACCCTACAGTGCTATTCATTACTAAATTAGAAAATGCTCTATTTCAAAACAGCTTTAAAATGTGCATGCATATTGTCAAGGATACAACAGTTAGCCTAATAATAAAAGTATTCCTCAAAACGGAGAGTATTTCTTTTTAGAACAAAAATCCACCTAAATCCCGTGCCTTCATGCTTTCAGTGCTTACTGCAAGAAAAAAAAGCAGCAAGTAAAACTGCATTTAGCAGTAGGATTTAGCTACACTGATTTACATTTTTATTCAATGGACTTCAGGGATGGAAAGACACATCCACTAAATGCATTTCAAACTTTTTAAACTTATGCATATTTGTACTCACCACTCATATTTATCTACATCTAATTAAACATGTTTACAAATTGACTTGTTATATTTTACAAATTAATGAAGCAAATATCTATGAGAAGTATGGCATTGGTTTAGTTTTCAAACAAATTGTCAATAAAGTATCACTAGAAATAATTATTCCTGCAAAATTATATGGGCAACCAGATGAGAGGGACAGAAAGAAAAACTAAATTGTCTTGGTCCTTCTCCAGATAAACTGGATCAAAGAGCAGAATGAGAAAAATCTGCTCAAGAACTGTTAGAATCTTATTGTCAATGAAGTTTTACCAACAAAAGAAAATTTTAAATGAGATTATCTTCTCACAGGAAAACAAAACCAGGAAAATAACGCAGTGAATTTTGTAGGTCCACCAAAAACCAACAAAGCAAGCAAGCATATTTATCTCAGCTTCCATTAACAGAAAATATTGGGATGTGGTAAAGAGAATTTTCTTCCCAACATTATGGATGCTTTCACAGTTGATGCTGCCTCTCCAGTTAGTCTACTTTTCCTACAGAGCTACCACCAAGGGGGAAAGCAGGCTGTAGCTCTCAGTCTGGATCTAGGCACTCAGGTAAGATGGTCTCTGCCAGGCAGGCAAGAAATCTCTGTCCACTTGAGCTTGAGGAGAGTCCTTTGGAGGCAAGGGGCAATCACCCTATGAGTCTTATGGCATATGAACCCACTCCTGGGATATCTGTAACTTACCAACTGAAATTACACACTGTTATTCTGAATTTACTTCCAAATCAATTGGAACATTTATTTGACGGCATGGATGCTCGTGGCTTTGCCAAGACCGAGGTCAGGAAGGGTGGCCAGAGTAAAGTGCTGTTCCAGGGAATTCCCAACCCACACAGGACAAGGGGGTGGCCCAGGGTAGTACAAAACACAGTCCCCCCTTTCCACCCCCTGAAGTGACACCCTCTAGGGCTAAAAAAATCATCAAATACCAACCAAGCACTGCTCCTGCAGGGATCACACCCTCAGATCACAGATGAGGAAGGTTCTAGACCTGCTGGGGGTGTTCAGCCATCACACGAAGCCCTCCTGTCCCCGCAGCCACTCAACCCCCAGCCAAAACCAACTATTTCCATGCCTTCTGCAGCACTGTGAGCCTTTAGCACAGAGTACAGGGGGCAGAGAGATCACTATGAATATCCCTCATGCCAACAAGTGATCTTTTCAGGATTCTTACCTAAATACACACTATCAGGAGACTTCTAGTGAAAATGGCAGGATGTTGTTGGCACCACAAACCCAAACACAGAAGGCCCTCATGGTTGAAGCCATGCACATAGGCATGGAGGAGGCAGCACCCTCTGCCTTTGGGCTCTGCCAGCCAACCCCTGGGTCACACCCTGCTTCTGGGGAGCAGAGCCCCCATTAAGCCCCAGTGAGCAGGGATGCTCCCAGAGCCAGACTGGCTGCCCCACTGCCAGCATGGCACAGGCTGAAACCCCATGAACCATGTTCAGATGGAGGCACCTACACTGCCCAGGAATAGGGTAAGGCAAAGGAAGAGTGAAATAAGGTCCTGTGGAAATCAACAGCTGAGCATCACACTGCTCTCCCTACAGTAAGAAACATTGGCTGCTGCCTCCTGCACCAGTTACTGGATAAAGTCACCACAAAGTAGGGTCTGTGCTGCCCAGAGCAGAGGGGAAGATGGTAATCAAAGTACATTCCTCTGAGCACAAAGGCCACAGACAGACAGGTCACCTACACCAGCTCTGTGGCAATTCTACACAGATAGATGAAAAAATACATAATGATTGTATTTCCTCCTTTTCAGATGTGTCTATCAATTTTTTTTAATTTATGCTTGATGCAAGATAGGACTTTTCCTTTCCTCATTATCCCAGAAAGAAAGAATATTGTCTATGTAACAATGCAATAAAATTTTGAACACAAATGCTTACAGACTGCTCAAAGCTCACTAAGTATCCCCTTTGATCTGTTAATAAAATAAATAGAGCAACATATTAAGTAATCTGATCTAATACTTTAAAAAAAATGTGCTTTTTAATCCTCCCTCTAGTTTATGGGCACTTACTTTTTTATTTATTATGTGTCATTTAAATGGAAAATTAAAACAACTCAGTATTTCCATTCTGCATTTTGAACTGCAGCTGATTTACCTCTTCCAGCTATGCAAAAAATGTCTAGAAGTTACATATCAGGAGTTTTTAAAAAGTTTTTACTACAAGATCCACTTATTTCATTTCATTACATGGTGGTGGATGTTCTCTGACAGCATAGTAAGAAAAACAAAACTGTAGGTGCATCATCGTAATCATCATCATATCACCCAAATCCTATGGCCACACCAGAAAAGGCAGCAATGCTCCTATGCCATCTGCATGTCATTTAACTACTCTACTGTCAGGAAGCTGACCAGCCCACTACAGTAGTTGGGCCAGCATGATTGCCCTGCAGCCTTTGAAAACCTGACCTTTTTGTCACATATGAGTCAGGGACCATTATTCTACCAGTATGCATGGCTCCAGCAGGGCCACACACTCAAAACAGCATCCCAGCCACCTTGACGAAGTGGAGAACAGATATAAGAAACTATTCAGAATGATAGATGATCCTGAGAACATGAAAAAAGTAAATGAAATACAGGAGACCTCTGTTTTCATTAGGGGGAAAAAAATGCTCAGTGAGGATTAATAAAAATTATGAAGGGAACTGACGCAATCACCGTAGGTGGCTATCTCAGCTCATCTCAAATGCAAAGGCAAGGAACGCTCGCCGTAGCTATAAAAGGCAAAGGCAATCAGGCAAGAAGGGCAAATATGTAGGAACTCTAATTAACGAACAATAAATGCATAAAATAAACTGCCAAAAGATGAAATCAAAGCAGGTACCTTTTTTTTTTTTAATGAGACAATACACTGGTCCACAATTATTTTTTGTAGCAATTTAATTATGACAATGAATGGTGTTCCATTTTTTTTCTTGTTTCTTATGAGAAATTGTAAAGCAGCTTGTTAAAGTAACAAAAATTTTTTATTTCTTCATTTTCTCTTTAAACATGGTTCCATCAGCTTAATGGCATAAAAGACTGATGTGCTGTGTAAATTCTTGCCTGTTGAACTCACCTGAACCAACATGTACTACTAGCAGGAACAGCATTGTCCCAATAGTGCCGAAAGACAGCTTATTTGCAGTCTACAGGATCTGCCTGTTTAACTTAAAGGAAAATTCAGTGGTTTATAATATCCAGTGAGTATAAAATGTCATGATTGTAATGACATTTTCTGCACTAAATTCTACCCATCATTTCCTCTAGGTAGTATTTGCTATGTTTCCTGGAACACATGACAGTATTTGATTGGTCTACAGAACAACTGGAACACCTCTATCCAACATATTTAAGCAAATAAATCCAAATATGATCTAAAACTCCTGTTAAGTAAAAAGATCCTATGTCAATTTATGTTCAAATTATGTTTAAAATTCTGAAATAGAAAATTAATTGGCAATCATTGATTACTTTTTAAGAAGTTTTACCACTGTATAAAACTTCTCGTAAATTTGAGATTATCTGGGATGAAACATCTCATATGATATAAATTATATAAATTATATAAATTGTTTCACCATACACCTGCCAAAATTAAGCCTGTGGCTTAGCAAAACCATTCACTACATGAGACAGAAGACACATAGCAGTATTTGCAAATAGAGCAAAGCATATGACCAACGGCCCACACAACCCATCTAATACAAAAGAAGAGTGGTTATTCCAGAGAATTTGAGTAAAGGACTCCAAGACTGCTTTATATAAAGCCATGTTAGCTATTTATGAAGAAAAGCACTTTTCTGTCACTCTCAGGACCACACTCAAGCTAACATGCTCTCCCTGGATCACCACAACTGGCCCCATTTTTTCTGTACTCAGGCTCACTGTTGAATAATGGCTAAAGAGAATCTGGGGGGATATCCTTGAGGATCTTAACACTAACATTGCTGCCAAACACAGAGATTCCAGGAAGTCACCAGATGCCTGGCAGAACTCTCCCATGCCACATGTCCCTCTTCAGAGGGTAAATAAGAAAATGACAAGGAATGACAGTCAAAGGCTTGACATGTTCATGTACCTTGGCCTACAGACTCATCCCTGCCCCCTGCCTTTTTTCTTTCTTTTTTTTTTTCTCTTTTTTTTTTTAATCTGTCACCTCTACTATTCCTGTTTCAACCATTTATGTAATTTCATTGTCTGTTATGGCCATCTCCTTATTTGCAGGGCCTGTAGGCATTAATTTTATTTAATATACTATATGCTTGACACTCCACATGGTGTTAATGAGTTGCCAGCTGCCTGTTGTGATACAAGAAGTAACCGTAAACCCAGTGTCGCCTTTACTCCTGCACTGGTTCAGTTTTCTATTGTGACACATAAATGTCAACTGGTATGATCAGAAGTAAACAGTCATGACAGACAGGAAAAAAGGAGCTGACAGTTGAAGGTGATGATATCCATTAGGCTTCTACAGCTGCCACCTCCTGGGGAGACTGCTGAAGGATTTGAAATGTGGTGCAGAGCTCCTGGCTAACATGGCTCTATGACAAAGAATATGCTTACCTTCAAAATACCTGGCCTACCACCTAACCATCTGGCTTATTATCATTCAGATAAATCCACTTATATGCACAGGAAGGAGAAAGCCATGATGGAACACCAGAAGTGCAGAAAAAGGGCAGAAACATTAGTCAATCAGCTCGATGATACTTGAACAGTTGTTAAGGGAGCACGTCATTGCCTTGCTCACTTAACCATGGACATAAAAGAAAAGAGCTTCCCAAAAAGACAGAGTTTAAGATTTCAATTAAATTAAGCTGAATCTTAAGATGTCCATCAAGAGCAGTTAGAAGGATTATGTCAAGTCAATCTTTATTCACATTTTACTCTTTGTGATAGTAGATTAAACACTTCATTTTGTTGAAGAGAGAACTTTTACCTGAAAATGCAGAAGTAAGAAAAATCACTCAGGTTAAATAGCAAGCCAGTTTTCTTATCACAACCCACTCCACTGGACTTTAGGTTGTACAAACCAACCAAAGGCTGCATTTGACATGTGAGAGGATGACTGAAGAAATTTGAGACCTCCCAGTGCGTGCAAATCCCCAGCAGATGCCAGTGCCTTTGCTCTCTCTCCCCCACACCTCTGCAACACAGTCACAAAGATGTCAGGGCAGAATGCAATCCTCAGATGGCACATGTACCTCTAGGCTGCTGCAATTTATGCCAGGGCTAACATAGCTCAACCCAGAAAATTAGAGTTCTAACTGCTTCCATGATCTCCTCTTTCCATCCCCCAACACCAAGAGCAGTATTTTTCCTTATAAGCAGCTCAGATAATTGCCTTTATTATACACAATATTCATTCCTTAGATTTTCATCACCAATAGAGCTATTATAAATTATTTTAGCTGTACTCTTCATGCTTTTATCCATGTATTGATTTTATTTTTAATGTAAACTTTTAAATTATAATGCCAGAGAAACAACTACTTATATAGCTACAAAGGCTAAATTAGCAAGACCTGAGAGAAAAGTGCTGAAGATATTTGATATGAAACATTAAAAGCAAATGTTATTTTATGTAATACTAAAATATAAAGAAATGCAAATGTAAATGTAGTTCCACCTTCCAGAGTACAGCCATAATAAAGTATTAGATTCAAGCATCATAATTAACTTAATCAGATGGAGTTTTCTTTAATTCCCTAGTTCTTTTCCTTCAGCCATCTAAGCTTGTCTCAGGTTGAAGAATATAATCATGAAAAACACCAGCAGATACTACTGAAAATGTCTCCCTTTGCTTGTGTTACAGTAAAGCACTGAGTACTTTGTAGCATGTCTAGCATTTGGCCACTGCAGTATTTTGGACACATAGGAACACATCCCCACATCTAATAAGAAAATACTTTCCTATGCCTCTAACACAGGACTAAGGGAATATCTACTTTAAACAGCTAAATGGATCACAGAATTTAAAGGCATGTTTTGTCTGGTCTCTATAAAGGTAAGCACACATAATTACTGTATGCAGAATCCCAGCATTTGCAATTAGTTGAAAGCAATTCCAGTAAAAAATAAACCTGTTATACCATGGAATTAGAGCAATAGGTTAAATTGCAATTTTTGTCAACAAGTCCATTTTTACTCTATCGATTTGCACAAGGTGATACGATGCACTGATTTGAATCTTATACAAAGAAGTTATATTGCACTAATTGAAAAATAATTGGATTCGCCCCACTTTATAACAGATTCCTTTGCACTATCAAAGTTTTAATCTCTGATGAGTTTTGCAAAACTCACAACCTAAAAATCACTGATTTATATCTTAATTCAGATATGTCAAATATTTCAAGGTGAGGAATTCCAAAACAGCAGACTGTGCAGGCTGCAACGCAAACATGAAACAAAAGTGAAAACGCTAACATTTTCTTTCCATATATTGTAGCAAATTAATTGTGTGTTTTGGTAACGTAGCTTATTAGTTTTGCATAATTTAAGTTTTAATTCATCGTTTAATTTTTAATTAAGTAGTCTCTTTCAAGATGAGCTTTCTACTCGCATTTTAGTTAGATGCTAAACATGCAATGCTTAAAAGCAGTGGCAAGAATGTAATATTTAGTTCATATGATTTCTCTGTGATTTCAGACATGAAAGTAACCAATTTTTCAGAGTATAAAATAACAGCAATTGTAAAATGTCATATAAATTTTAAATAATTAAAGACCTCTGAAAATATCTGAAAAACTAGTGGAGCAATTATAGTGAGAAGAAGAGCCACATACTTTTCATAGACGATAGATTTTGCTATAGGTTTTTTGTTTCAGTAGTTTGGTTTTGTTTTGGAGTTGTGTTTCTTTTTTTTTTTTTTCTGCAAATCCTACAATTTTGCTAGAGCAATAAAACAGGATTTCACAGTTCTAACCTCCCTAGCAAACATGACTAACATTATGCAATTCCAAATATAGAGAAATAGGGGAAGGGGTACATTTATTTTTGCACATAAATAAGAAATTTAAAAACAAAAACTATTTAAAGTTGCAACTAAAAGAAAATTGGTATTAATTGTAATTATGCACAAAGCTAACATGAACATTTATCTGTGCGTATGAAAAACCACTTAATTCCAACATTATAAACTCAATGGGTGTGAATTTGTTAAATGTTATTAGTTTGAGTTACATAAAATTTATTGATGGAAAAAAAAGAAACAAACCAGCAACAACAATTAAAAAAAACCCCAACACACCTCTTGTTTTAAGAATATATCTGTCAGTTCAACTGAATATTGGGAGTGCTCCCAGAACTTCTCACACCCACACAAGCCTATTTTCAAGGTGGAGGTTGACATCAACATACCTGAGACATGTAACAACAAAATCCACAACTAACCTAACTGTATATGCTTTTAGCAGATATAACATAAAGACATAAATATGTGTGCAACATCAAACAGTATTATCTTTGCACATTTTCTCCAATGTCCTGAAAAAAACCCCAGTATTGCTTTAATTATAATTTTTTATATCAGAACTACTTTAGTTATAAATAAGACTTCTAAATTGAGCTCCAAGTAGTAACATTTGCAGTGTCCAGAAAGCATTCCCATACAGAAAAGTACCACCAGAAAAATACAAAAAAATACACAAAAACATACATGTCCCTTTCCTAAACAAAAGGGGAGCAGCTGGCTATTCCAGTTCTGGAAGATTCTGTGACTTGGTTCTATGACTGGTTGAGGGAAGGTTAAGTAATTTGAGTAACTTTCAATCTCTAAATATTGTAGTGTATTTTACAATTGATATTTACTAGCTGGATCAACTGCAGTGAAATTACACCTTAGAAAAAACCAATTCCTTGTAGGATTCATTATATAAATTCCAGTTTCTCTATTTCACCTGAATTTGTTAACTTCTGAGGGCATCCCTGCCAGGAGGCCAAGATCTCCCAGCTGTACCATTGCTGCCAGGCTCCCATTTCAGTGGCATGGTGGAGTGGAGGCCCTGGAGGATGCAAATTCAAATAAACTTCCTCAAGCAAACTGCCATGAAGTCCCAGAAAATTTGCCAGATAGGAAGGCAGGAAACAAGTTGGAAGTTTGCACTTCCTTAGAATGTTTCATTTTGGGCAAATCCACATTCCTTAAAGAAAATGTTGATAAAATATTTTTTAACAGCTTCCTTGTCGCTCAGCCAGGTTTCTGGAGGAAATGAGGAGAAATGAAACCTTGCTTGGAAATCCCAGTCTAGAAACTGGCCTCCCTTAGGGCCAGAGCTGCTCTCTGTGAACTGGGCAATAGCCTGTTCTTTTAGATCTGACTACAGGGATCAGTTTCATGATCTGAAATAAAGCAGCATCCAGTGGCTGACCCCGAGGTGCACAGTAAAGGTCTGTCATGGGAGATACACGTAAAGATGGGCTACGCACAACTTAACAGTGGAGTACAGTTTGTGTTTGCTCGTGCTCAACAGGAAGCTGCAGGAGGAAGCCCTGTTTTTACAGACCTCTGCACTGTACAATGGTCCGCTGCTCAGCTACCTATAAACAGGCATGGCAGAGCAAGAAATCACTGGAAGTCTAAAGTTTAGATTTATCACACTCATTCTTCTGCTTTACTGGGGCTTTACCGTTATTTTAGGTGCTTTTGGTTGTGTTGTGGATTTTTAAACAACTGGCTAAACTACAAAGGCTACAATCAGCCAAAAAACACTGACTCTGAGAATACTAGTTCCCTCAGTTTGGTTAGCTTCCTACTGAAGCCAAGTGTTTTGAAAAAATGAAGCTGTATCTACAATTTTAAGACTTTTTTGCATAGGGGTTAAGATAAAGCCTGCAGCAATCCTAAGGGAAATCTCCAAGCCCATTTTTAAATCAACATGCTGAAAGTATCAAGTAGGAGCTATAGAAGACTTGGGTTGAAACGTATTGGTATCACTTTACTTATGTCCAGCTGAACTTTCTGACAGGAAGACCTGGGTAGATCAGCATTCACTGCAGGGAATGGTCACTTATTAAGGGGGTTACAAAAACTTTTTTTTCTAGGGACAAAAATACAACATGTAATATTGAGGAACTCTCCAGTAGTTCCTCATCAACAGGGTAAGAGCACTGTAAAAAAAAAATTAACTTACTGAGCAATTCAACATAGGTTTTCTTTCCCTGAAGTGTAGTCATATAGCACATCTCCTCTACACATTCAAAATCTGAATAACTGGGCCACTTGGCCCGTGTGAGTAACCTATTTTACTGTCATATTTATATTAACAAACAATTATACTTAATAATCATTCATGCTGCTTGACTTACTAATCTTATCAGATAACAGAACGCGCACCAGCAATATAAAAGAGCCATGACAAAAACTTATCACCCAGCCTTCAGCTGTATACAGAAGTATTGGAGAGAATGAAGATAAAACAGATTTCCAAATTCACACACACCTCCCAGTATTGAAGGTCAAGCAAGAAAGGATGGAAGCAATTCCTGCTTCCACACCCACAGATACCAGTAATGGCAGCCTCTGTCACTAGAAGGTGCATCAGAGGGCTGTACAGGCAGATCAGTACTTGGGTGCTGGTGGCAAGAACCTGCTAAGATGGGGAAGGTGACACACTTGTGAGAAAAACTATTCCATTATTCACTACTAAACATTCATTTTGTGCCAAATTTGCAGTATATTTGAGTAACAGCACTGCTGATGGCTCAGTCTACATTATGCCAAATATGTATCTGCACCACAAATGCCGTGTTTAAACCCGGCACTCTGGTTTGCCTCAATGTGCTGATGACCCAGGAAACACCATGAGGGTGTAAGAGCTGGCAAACCAAGCCCAAAAAAACCCTTTAATTCTGCAAACAGTGGTTTTAGCAAATTCTGTCTTCTCGTGATATTATCCTCAAGAGTTATTCAGTACCCAGCTGAAGTTTCCATTGCACAGAGCACTTCATCTGCTGTGAGGAGTGGCAAACACAACCAACACACACACACACCACACACACACACACTGGAGCCTTTCTTTCCATCAGGGCACTTATCGGGTCTTTTTTTTCTTTCCTCCCCAGACACCTATCTCCACAAAACTTTCAGGAACAGAGGCCGTAACCTGAAGTACTATAATAAGGTGTAAATCATGTCTCAAAGACAGATCGATCAAAGTAGGGGACGGTAGTAGGCTGTTCATCTCTCGAGGATTTAAGACATTACCTTCAAATGAAAAAAAATAAGCATTTTAAAATTTCGTTTTCTTTTCACCTAAGGCCCTAGCAAACAGTATAAATTTTGAGCAGCCATATCTATTTTTCAGTGGCTAAACTGGCAAATGTTTCTGGGCATTGCCATATTTCACAAACCGTGAGGGGTTTTCTGCTGTAGTTTTGGGCCCAGTGAGATTCAGAAAGTACAAAAGGGCACATAAGATGCTGTACGTTTTATACCCAGTAAACTCTGATCTGCGATTGATTTACACAGTGTGCTAAGTCTTTATTTCTTTTCCTTTAGCTTGGCAACATAATTTCACTTTGATGGTCAGCCTTTCAATTAATCAAAGTGGACACAGCGTTTGCAGCTTCTTTTGAAGTCAAAAAGAATGGTGTGCTCAGGACCTCTTAAAATGAGACCACTTATTTAGGTACTTAAAGATGGCTGTCAACACCTAACTCCAGTCTCCTAAGTTTGAAATTGCTGACTTTAGTAATTTGCCCAAGGAAAGTGAACCTGGGGCACAGAGAGAACTACACAAAATCCTACCTCTCATGACCAAGAAGTCCTTGGCTCTTAGTTATAAGTGCAGACAAAGCTCTCTTTTGACTGGTTTGCCAGTACTGAAACTCAATTCAAGTACGCAGAAGTAGACCATTTCTAAAATGCTGGTTTGGTCAGAACTGTTTTCTAGTGGGATCTTATGTCCAACTGCAATTATGTGATAATGGAATCCAGACATGGATTTACAGAAATCAGAGGAACATGGCAAACTTATAAGGCATTTCTCTGTGTTTGACTACTCAGATGAATTGCATCCAGGTCTGCTGAGCCCTGGCTGTACCGTGCTTAATTTCAATGCCCAGAGGCAGACAGCCTGATACAGGAAGCAGTGGCTGACATTGCAGCCCAGCACACAAGCCAGCAACACACTTCCTTTGTAGAAGCGTTAACGCATTCACAAGACCTCTTCTCATAAACTAACAAGTGCTGCAGCATTAATAAAGTCTAGGAAAAAAGAATTAGCATCAGGGTGGAGCTGATACATTTTCCAGTCCAATGTCTTTTTTCCCTCCGTTATGTGTCAAACAGCTTGTTTGTGCTGACATGCAAGTGTAGCTGGCACAGGTGACGGGAGACGACGTGCTACATGAAGGAGACACCAGAGTTCATACCAGGGCCGTGGCGAGCTGGCTCCTGGTTGTTGGGCCACACCAAGCCCAGAGCACCAGACTGCAGCGATGGCCGCTCCCTGCCCTTGTTAAATCAAAGCGGCAGCAGCAGCATGCCAAACAAATGCTTTGCTTTGCTTGACAGACCTTTTAAGAGATGTACATGAACTACAAAGGTCCAGGGAGGAGTTATGGTGCTAGAAACAGGGAAATGGATTGTACTTTGTAACTTGCAAGAGATCACAAAAAGCCATAAGCACTTTTTCCTTCTGTTTAGAAATGCATCCTGCTCTTCAGTTATAACACATAATACATTACACCAGAGTATGGCAGGTAAAATACTTGCTTTGTAAAGTTTTTGGGGTGTACTGATTCCCAATACTCCGTTCTCCAATAGAGAGAAGGAGAGTTCAAAATAAACTCAATATTTAGATAACTAGAAGCATACACTGCCATTCATCTAATGCTAGTCCATCTTTTCTTCAGCAAAGTATTTTGCACTTCATATATATTATGAAACATTCCTCCACCACAGTATTTTTGATACCACTAGCAGTTCCACTGGTAGACCAGATTTCTAGGCATAGGGCCCTTAACAGAAACACTACAAAATAAAATTTCCTCAAAAATTTTCAAAATGAGGAGGGAAGGAAGCAAGCCAGGAAGTACAGAAATGGCAGCACATAAAATCTGGATGATGCTGTGTTTCAGTGTCACAAGTAGAGATATAATCAAAAGCTTTCATAGTTGATATATGTCTTCATCTACAAAATGTAATATTCCCACAATCAGATATTTTCAAAACCCACTGATATCTAATTTTTACTGAAGATTTCATATTTTGCATTTGGGATTTATTATTTTTAAAAGTTTAAAATGCATCAGTAAGAACACAGGATGTGCTAAAACATTACATTTCATACATTTTGAATTCTGCCTAAAATACTCAGTTCATCTCCCTCTCAAGTCTCAACTTTTGTAACAGCAACCATACAGCAAATTTTCACAATAAACTGGGATTTACAGGGTACCACTGGTTGACAGTTGAAGTTCAAAAAAATTTATACCACAACACTACAGTACTCACTGCACTAGCAAACAGGCAAAATACAAAATAAGATTCTCTAAGTGATCCATAGAAGACAGAAGTGTCAGCCAGTCTATATTATAAAAATCTTGAAATTAAGAAATTGCAATTCCTAAAACAGAAATTCTTGAAATGAAAATAGAAGCAAATGGAATAATCTGTTCAATTAACTGTAACACAGTAGCCTATGATAGCAGCTAGCCTAGGACTCAGAAGTTTATCAGGAGAAAGAAATGACAATGTTTAGTATAGCACTCTGAAAGGGACAGGAACAAAATACTGTTTCCCATCACAAATTTGCTTGTAAAACATGCATGCCACCTCAGAAAAACAGTCATGTGCCTAAATAATCTGCAAAGCCTCATTGAAAACACCACCAAAACTATGTATCTTAAGGAAGTAAATCACTTTTAAGACAACTGAACTTGTAGGAACACTGCAAACAAGTGTGTCCCTTAACACTTATTCCATAAAAGTTCCTATGGAAAGACAATCTTAAATGATCAATGTCATTTGGATGTGCTGCATCCAGCCTAAGTAATGGTGCACAGACTTAGCAGCAGAACTGCTTTGTGGGTATATCTTAGAGCCCAATAATGCCCACTTACAGGGGGCATTAAGATTAAGAAGATGATCAAAACATATTACACCTCCCAGTCTTCACATACAACCTACTTTCCTCTTGTACCTTGAGGTACAAGAGGAATCAGAAATCTCTGAACCTTAATATAGAATCAAAAGCAAAGGTTGACCAGTATCAAAAAGTATTTCTCAGCTCAGCACACTCAATGTAGTTCATTGTAAGCTATTCCATTCCCTTCTTACACAATCTGCTGCACATGTATTGTTGTGTTTTACTGCGTACTCTGTAAACAATATTATGCAAAACCACAAAGTAGCCAACAACACAGCATAAAAGCAGAAGACTTGCTCCAAACAAACACAGCTCACCTTCCCTTCTCTCTGCAGGCAGGGAGTGTCCTGCTCAGAACATCTCACTACTGAGTCAAGAGAAAGAAAAGGTGAGACAACTGCAGCAAATGCAAGGCAGCCAAAACTAAGGGTATCCTTAAACACATGAATGTGGAACAGGTGAGCAGATGTAAGCTGCCATGGGCATAGATCCAGTTACTTAGATACAAACAATCTGTGGAAATATTTGCTCAGCCTATTCAGTTCTGCAAACTGCGTCATGATTTGTATCACATGTGAGCAAGTAACTCACAAATAGAGATTTATAAACAAACTGCTTACTGAAAATCACCTACTCAAGTCCAAGAGGCACATTTAAACAGGAACAGAGCAATGGCCCTTCATCAAGCATCTGTGCCTCCAGCTTCTACATTTGTGTGGTCTAACACAATTCCTGAAAGTGGATAGCTCGCAGTGAGTCAATCTGGCTATGACACAGGAAAATAAACATTTACACAAACAGTTTTATATGCACCATAACTAACTAGTCAGTTTA
Organism: Geospiza fortis; assembly: GCF_000277835.1. NCBI lineage: Eukaryota > Metazoa > Chordata > Aves > Passeriformes > Thraupidae > Geospiza > Geospiza fortis. The sequence continues at coordinate 10,043,149 of NW_005054311.1, forward strand.
CCATTACTTGGATGTCTTAAGTTTAGAAAATACAGCACTATCTTTATTTGTTCTTTGCTTTAAAACAAAACACAAAATTTCCACCAAAACTTAAAAGGGGTAATACTAAAACCAGCATTAAAAATATGAACATGATGAAATCCAAAAATGTTTCTTCACATCACACACAAGCCAGGGCACACAACTTATATATGTATGCAGATGATTATAAAGAGAGATTTTACATCACATGAAAATTAATTTGTGTTTCATAAAGATTAAAAGAATCATCTAGAGCCCCCTTTCTTGATATGTGGAATGTTTTCTATTGCAGCCAATGACTTCATCTTTTTAACAGTATTTAGTATTTCTAACCCATTTCCCTGTTGCTACACCTTTCCACCACCTCCCTGTTCCCAAGCAAGGTATCTCCTTGGCAGTGTACACTTGCCTGCAGGGAGCTGACCCCCAACTTTGGAGGGCTGAGATCAGACAGCATGGGTGTCCTGCAGGAACTGTGCTTGTGGATTTTCACTTTTCTTGTTTTCTCCTGCTGTCTCTCCTGTTAAAACTATTCCTCTGCTCCAAAAGTAGCAATCCTCTTTTCCTCTGGATTCCTCTGATAAACCTCATCAGCTATGCTCCAAGGCAACTGAACTCTACTTCTGTCAAGCTCAAAGGCTGCAAATGCTACCTCGTATCTGAGGAAGAGCTAGAAGTGCCTGAAGTTTATGTGTCTTTTCCAAGGGTATCAGCTGTTCAATCATGAGGTATTATCTCTCCCTACAAACCTACCACTGAATTTTTCACACTGTATTGCTCATTTAAAAATTGTGCTCTGGTTTCTTCTGTGCTCTGTGGCAGCCATATATCAAGGAGCACTGGGAGAAGCTCCATTGCAAGGAGATACCAAATTATTTGGGTTAAACATTCCCAGTCATGTTACAGAATGGTGAAAAATAAGAAGAAACTAAATGGAATTAAAATTTGTATTACAAACTGCAGCTCCCTGTATAAAGAAAATCACATGCCAGGAGTCCAAAGAATTAGGATGCAACTTCCCCTTTTATCAATACTTGCAGGCAATCACTCACCTTTTTATGGAAAACAATGACCCTTTTTGATACAATGGTGACCCAGCTTAGAAGAGTAAATGGAAAGAAAGTATGAAAAAAAAGACTTTTTATTATTCCTTGCAATCAAAATGTAAAAATTTAAATGATCTGAAAAAGCCCGTCTTTATTAAAGAATTGATGAAAGTGTGGGTCAGTACTATTATCCTTTTAAATTAATAAAAAATTCCTGATATTTTAAAATTCAGAAGAATGATGTATATTTAAAATATTCTGTAATTACTGCAAAAGTATTAATTAACAGTTCATGGATGCATAAGTAGTGAGATGAAGGAATGAGCCAACTACTCACTATAAATATAAGCTTAAAAAATCATTTTATAGCATTTTTGTAGCTGTATGATGTTAGGCAGGTCATAACACTAGTACTTTTCCTCTGAAAACCTAATAATTATTAACCTTTTTAATTTTTAAACTGAATATTGACTTTGCAATAAATTGGAGTAAGTTCAATCTTACAGTCAATTCCAAACATGAAAGAGTTTCTCTCTCAGCTACACTGACCATTAGCACTAATTTACAGATATTTTCTTAGGCTTGACTCAAAGAGAAGTCTGAATTATCTTACTGCAAACGATTTTAAGTAACAGCACAATAATTCACATATAAAGCACAGAATTATAGATACATAAAATCACTATTTTCTCTACCAAACTATAAAAGGATATTAGAAGTTACTCCAAATTGCATGGGAAAGCCTTAATGTACACAAAACAATCTTCCTTCCACAGTAAGACCCACAGGCATAGAGGAAAAGTATGAGATAACAATTAAAAATTCTGTTAACTTCAGCCCTTTAGGAAATGTAGTGGGTCTGCTTCTATATTTTAGGAATATTTTGTTCAATGTTTTTTGTTACCTCTTCAAAACAAACAAAAAAAAAAAGCTTTCTGGTTAGATTTGATAATTACTAGTTCTGCATGCCGTTCTTCAACTCCCAGAAATGTCCCTCTTGTCACCACAGGAGTCTGAATCACAGTGTAGTTAAGAAAGTCCCTCTTGCTCAGCTGGTTCTGGTCAGGCAGAGATTCTCTGCTCCTCCAGCCATTCCCTTCTCTCCCCTTTGCAATACTGAGCTGAGGTTGCACCCGCACACACAATGGGAAGGATTGCAACTTCTCATCCTGGGAACCCAGAGGGAGGAAAGAAGAGGTGGTGGGAGGGGAGCATTTCCTGTGCAGGACAAGCTGGAGAAATTAGTCAACAGACTAAGGAGAGGGTGGAAGATCCAGGGGTCCATGAGAAAAACACTTGTGGCACACAGGATGAGGGGACCTGAGCTGGGAGGGGAGAACTCACTTCAGTGATGTGAGAAACCAGCTGGGCAGAAAAGGCCAGAATCAATGAGCTTGGAATTTGCAATGACAGGATTTCATGGGGTCAACAGAGTTTGGACCAATGCATTCAGCTACAGGTTGGTGAATGAGCTAGAGAAGAGCCATTAAGAAAAGGGTGGGTAGAGGAAGCAAAACATGCCAGAAATAGGATTTTATAATAATAACATAGAAATCTTTCTAAAAAGTACAACTCAGAACTTCTCTATTTCATACTAACTTCTCCACGGACACAGAGCTGCCCCAATGGTGCAGAACACTCCTTCCAATATCTCTTTAGCAACAGAGGAAAAAATATTACTCATGCAGATAGTCACAGCCTTTTTGTGTAACTGCACTCCTGCACAGCATCCACAATATTGCCAGAATCTGGGTACAAATTCACTCCTTACTGCTGTATCAGACTCCTTTTTACTGTTGGGAAACTCACACCCCAACAGCTTTACACCCAGGAAATCCAGAGTATCAGATAATATATTTATGAGGTCAGTATTAACTTCCACCTTCAGAAACAATATTGGATTATTTTCTATGTTTTTATATGTATGTATGAAGATAGAAACCTCCTCCAAACAAACCCTGAAGCACTGTCAAGAAAATTATTTCAGGATATGCTTTTTAATGTGGACAGCAAACACCACATGGTCCAAAAGATCATTTGTGTCACACAGTGTCATATGTCTATTTAACTAAATGATGGGATATTTGTTTAATGTTCTCTGGTAGATAAAAAAATAAGTAAATAAAGGGAAAAAAAAAAGAAAACGCCAAAAAACCCTAAATAACCTGGTTTTCTTATTATAAGGATAAAATCCTGTAATGGATGTTCATCAAAAGCATGAAAATAATCACTACATAGATTTTGTAAATTTGCTGACAGTTTAATTTTTAATAAACTGTCAGGAATCTGGCATCTAGGAAATAAATCAGGAAAGAGAAAACTCATTAAATTAAGGTCTGCAATGGAAGCATTTCTGGAGAAGCAACAACCTGCCAGAGTCCTCCCACGAAGCTCCCAAATGTTATGTGAAAGCCTTGCTAGTCTCTAAGTGACCAATCTTGCATTCTGATTACATACCCTCCAATTTCTAAGGCTCTAGACATCAATATAATGTAACTCTTCCGTCATTCCAACCCTCCAACATACCAACATCTTCCATGTCTATGCCCTCAGCAGGTTTTCAAAACTACAATTTCATTTTGTGTGTGTGTAGCCAGGTCAATAATGAAAATATTTAATAAGATCTATCCTAGTATAACCTTCAGAGTAATCACCTACTAGACTTCTCATTACTTTTTTTAATGCCCTTTGCCAAATCTGAGAGCCTGATTTTTATCAGTCGTCAGTAGAGCCTAACACTTCTTGTTCACTAAAAAGAGACAAATTTCCCACTGATCAATACTTCCCCCCATTTTTTAGGCTGTCTGTTCACACTTATCCTTCTTTTTAAGGTGGTTACTCATCATCTGAGGTCTACGGCGCTTTCCTTCTAAGGTTTTTAATCTCATGAGCCAGATGCTTAGGCTGTGCTCTGCAGGCCCTTGTTAACCTTCAAAGAGAACACACACTTCTTCGCATGAAGATGTACTTTCCACAGCAGTCATTGGCAAGAAGCCAACAAAAAAGATCTAGAAAAGCTCTTATAACTGTTTCAGCTCAAAAATAATTTTAAGAATATTGTTAATCTTGGGAAAATATGGTATTCCGTTCTTTCAAAAAGAAAAAGAAATAAGAGCTCTGTGTATAATCAAACCATCTCAAAAAAAGAAAAAAAGAAAAAAGAAGAAAATAATGTACCCCTCTATCAAGAGATCAAATTTTTCACTGATCTATTTCAATTTGTACTTGACTTCTGGTTTAATTTAAGTCTGAAACTATTCTGGATCAGCAGAATTGTTTGATCCAGAAAAAGTCCGATCTCACAAACCAAACTGTCAATGAAGGATGAACTGGCTGCACAGTGCCAGACATTCAGTGAACAATGCAGGTGGCTGCATAATGCCCATATATGATATCCAACATTGTCTTAACTCTAGCACAATCCATCTGATTCTCTTACAAGAATATGGGGTATTTTTAAGTGGTATTTTTAACCAGCTGAAGAATTGGATTATAAAGAAAATCATGACACTGAAGTTAGATGAATGCCAATAGAAAGTCAGAGGCTATAATAAGGTTAGGTCTCAGTAATTACTAGAAATTATATCTCTGGCATTGCACTACTCCTGAAACAGAATACTGGCTGGCCTCAAGTCTTATAATGCTGTCTACCAGGTAGGAACACAAAGAGCTTGTTTCTGTTCTTGGCTCTACCATTGACTTATGTCCATGGCCAAATCTCTTTCCACACATCAACTTTTCACTGGGATAAAGAAATACTCTCTTAGAATGAAAACTGATGAAAATGAGTATGTAATTGTGATTTGTTTATCCACTGCAAGATGTTCCTTTCTGTGTTTACACCCCTCTCTTCTAAAGATCTCCTGCCTTCACAATAGACATGAGTGTTAGAAGCAGGTAACTGACTTTTTCCATACATCCTTATGGACTGGCCCATACCACAGTTGACAAATATTAAAAAGATCCATAATGACTTGAAATATGCCCACCAAAAGCCTAACTCAAGCAGTATGTTCCCAGACCTAGTGATTGTCCCAAATCAACAAGGAAAAGACAAAGCTTGCAGTAAGGTTTACTCTCCAAAACAGTTTTTCATTGTATGTAATTGTCCTTAAATCCCTCTGTGTGTAAACTCTCTACCCACTCTTCTCCCCATGTCACAGTTAGGGCTGAAAAAACTCTGCCATACTCGGAATCCAGTTTTAACCTCAAGACTAAAGGTGACAATTAGCTGGTCTGACCTGACTGCTAGTCCCATGCTGCAGGATCCTGTCTGCTACTTTAGTTTTATTCAGTTTCTGCTTGGCCAAAATCCCTTGAACCCTCTGCTAACTCTAGAGGTTACTTTCTTTGCCAGAGCATTAGGGTTTTGGAAGACTTGTCTTGGCTGCTTACTGAACTGAACACAATATGATCTGACACAGTTACCCTACCTACTCAGGTCTCTTAAAAAAGATTTTTAAAAAAGGTAAATAGGTAGCATGCTCTTTGCAATAGTGATGATAATGATGATGATGATTATTAGTAGTAATGTGGAATGAAGATTTGAAGTAGTTATTTTTAAACTGGGCTCTACAGACTTGCAAGTCTATAGGACAAAGCACCCAGAACTACAAGATACATCAGGTTTTTCCACCTTGCACTTAAACTTAGGCAGGTTAAAGCACTGAATAACATTGTGCTTTTAAAGCACAATGTTAAACAAAATGTTAAAACAGAATGAGGTAACTACAAAGACCGGAAAATAAACAAACAAATAAATAAAATGCAGGCACATATTTAGTAAATTCAGGCATTCCAAAATTACTCTACATCCTTATTAAACTGCATCAGATTCTGTTTGGGCTTATAGAAATCAAAATAAACTTGTGATCCAGATAGAATAAAGGATATCAGAAAAAAATTTAGTAATAACCACCATAGCTGAATGATTAACTCTACCAAAATATCAAAGGAAAATAGCTGTCAAAAGTGTAAATTAAATCACTTAAATTGAACAGAAAATTATTTCCTATTTTCTACAGGTTATGATTTGGAGTGATCCTAAACCTCTGGAAAAGAATTTTCCAATTTTCAAAAATTCTGAAGCCCAATTACAAGTAATTATAGCTTTTCAATTTCAACATGATGAAATAATTTGATTCTTTTTACAAGAGGTCTGGTTTAGCTCAAAATAGACAAGTGCTTCTGCAATGAGTTAGTACACAAAGACAATAAAGATCATTCTCAAAAGAAAATCAGGGATACGTGTTGGCTATAAATCATAAATGGAGCATTCAGGCAAAAATAGTTTGTGTGTTCTATAAATGCCAGCTATTTCCATTGCACATGAGTGAGATAAAGTAAACAGACCACTGACAGTTTTGGTTTTCAAATACAAAATGGGTAAGATTGAAAGAAGAAAAAGAAAATGTATGGCATAATCACTACTGTTAGATCTAGTCTTAAAGTATAATTTGTAGGAATAGAGCACACAAACACAAGTTTTTCTATATTCTCAACTCAGAAGAAAAGCAAACTGGGACCATATAGTATTAAATTAAAACTAAATATTATTTCAAATTTCTTGTTTTCAAGTCCACTTTCTTACTCTCCATCCAAGAATTACCACTTTTTTCTTACTCTTTGCTATATTACTATTCACTAAATTAGGAATTCCATTTCAGTAAAGCTCCTAAAACCTTTCACACAAATACAAAATATAAAGCTCCATCAACTCCAAGACAGTGCAGCGCAGTTCATTTCCATAAAGCTCAATATACTTTGCAAAAGGCCTATTGCAAGTGAAAACACTCCTAAAATAACTGATTCATTTGAATAGAATTATACCACTCTATTGTGTAGTTGAAGCTGGACTTTGCTAGACCACCTTGTAAATAATAAGTGCTGTAATAAACCTTTATAGCTTAAGGACAAAGGTTTGTGTCACTCCTCTAAATTATAACCAAACTTGATATAACACCCATATCCCATAGCAAAAGGAAATACCCTGTAGAGAGTATCATCGAAATGTAATTAGCAAACAGAAGTAAAAACTTCAGTCTTTTAAGTGGAGAGCTACCATCTATTCTGCAGGCAGAAAAATCTGGACACAACAGTTCTTAAACTCCTATGCAAGACTGGGGAAGAAAGGCCAAGCCAGCCTCTGATTTCCAGGGCTCCTGCCTTCCCCTGGTTTGTTTGAAGGTTACCTGTCTACTGTGTTACCCTTCAGAAACAAGGAACTTAACAAACTGTGCAAAAAACACTTGCTGGAACAAAAGCAGAAACTCATACAAAAAACACGAGCAGTGACTAAAAAATAAAGCCTATGCCATGTTTGTAACATTAGAAGTGTCAATAGTATTATTAGATTTAATTCTTTTGCATAAGAAAATAAATCTTCTTTTAGCCTAGTACTACAAATTGGTTGTGTATATAGTGTGTTATAAAGAGACAAGTATAAAATTAAGAACTATTTCTGCCATGTATCAAAGCACCTGGTTACTATTAAGTTTTCACAAAGAAAATTAGTAGATTGAGCACTGACATATTCAATAAACCTAGGTTTCTCTTGTGGTCAGTTTTCTGGCAGTGAAGCAAATCTTCAAAGACTATTAAAAAAAGTGTCAGCCAAACAGAAAAAAAAACAACCTAACACCAAACAACTGGTTAACTTGTAATAACGAGATTTATATATATATATAAATATAGACAACAGCAAAAAGCTAAGATTTTAATTTACAGATTTTTTAAAGGCTTTTAATGCTGTCTCAGCTGTTGGGACTGCTGTGTGGACGCAGTAATTTAACCAACAGCAGATACAGGGAAAGATAAAGCAGAAAAAGCAGGCACAGTAACACCAGAAAACTGACACCTACAGCCCTCCTACACCCTCAGGTAAATATGCTGCTGAAAGCTAGGCATGGAATTATTGAATATTATATAATATGGAATTATAGAATATTATATAATTCCATAATGTGTTTTATTTGAATGTACATTTTTTTAATATCATCCTCCAAAATAGCAGACAACAAAGCTCATTCTATATTTCACAGGCCAGGTATGGGGGATTTTTTTCTTTGTGTTTCTCACCTGTTTCAGAAGACCAGATAGGACACTACAGCACAGGAGCTACACATCCTTGTCTGTCTTGGAAGGTTAAAACAGTGGGACATTTGGCTGAAGGTTGAAGTAGTTTTGAGACTGCACTCACAAATAGTGCCTGCACACTATGTTGGGTTTTGGTTGGAGATTTTTCTGTGTGTAATACTCAAAAACATAGAATAAAATCTAAGAAAAAGGGATTTTTTTTTTACTTTCCTTTTTCTAATACCAGAAAATATTTACCTTTATTAACATTTGCTTCTTTCCAGGCAGCTGATGCAATTAAAACCTGAATTAGATTTTGAACTGTGTACTATTTTCTCCAGCTTCTAACAGGAAAGAATATGTTCAAACATCCATGGGTTACCTCATCTAGCAAGACTCAGTCAATGTGAATTGAAAGTGCAAGTAACAAAACAGGAGGCATTTAGCCTACATACAAAACTAAAATTATTCTTAGTTAATTATAAGCAAATCAAGATAAATTAGTAACATTAGGAGATAAATACATGACGTTTTTAAATACGCCAAGTTCTTCTCCTGCATGCAAGGCCTTCCATTCACCGTGTGACCCTTGGGATGGGACCAGAGGATGGATCAGAGGATGGCTGAGGGGTGCAAAGATGAGGCTAACTGGAGTGGGTTGTGAGCCACAGCAAATCACATGGCAAACTTAGGAGCTCCCCAGTTTCTGAGGTGCCTCAAAGGTTCCCTTTTACACATTCTCAAAACGAAAAGATGATCATTACAAACCTTCTGTCCATGTAAGTTCAGATCTCAAACTAAATACCACTGCCAGTCTGCTGGAGAGCACACAGGTCATGGAAATTCATCTCGCCAATTGCATTCTTTTATTGACATTAACCAATATTTAGAAAACAAACAAATAAGGGTAATTATAGACTATCACTATCAAGATATCTTTTTCACAGAAAAAATATTACTTTATTTGCTCCATCACAGAGGCACACTATTCACTTAGAATTTTATAAATTCACTATCTTCCCTCATAAAATTTTGGATGCAGTGACACAGCAGACATCCAATCCAACCTTGTCAAATAACATGTCAAGACACAAAAGGTGTCCAGGGCCCAACAGGTCACTGTTTATATCTCCAGAGAGGATGAAAAGTTATTTGAAATTATTAAGCAAGAACTACATTCTTTAAAGGAACTTCTACAACCATCTATACACTGGGCAGGGATGTGAGAGAAGAAAATTTAAATGTGCTTTGACTTTACAATTATCTTTGCCTTCTACTGACCTAGTTTAAGAAATGGTTTTACATAGTTTTATCTTCACTGAGAAGCAGACATAAATAAATTATCCATCTCAATTTTGTTGGCATTTTGTTGACTTATGTATGAGATGATGAGATTTGCAATGATACACTCACTGTTCTCTAGCATCTTGGGACAAGTGTTCTTCCAACTATCTGAATGTCACATGGAGTACAGGGAGGGATCTACTCTGTGCAAATGTGTATCTGTATCTTCAAGGGACACGGTTCTGAGTTGTCAGTATATAAATGGCACTGTAGTCTAGATGTTCTTTGTTCGAAGTGCAGTCTTTTTAAGCGACTAGCAGCAGCAGAGAAGTCAATATGAACAAAATATCCTGAAATCAATCTCAATAATGCAGACGAAATACTCCCAAGAGACAACCACCAAATCATATAAAAAGTTTAGGAGAACTCTGATAACACACTTATTGTTTAGACCTGTCTAAACTGGGATTATATTTTAGGGAAAAAAAAAATAAACCAAAAAGCAAGAAAAAAGTAGCTATTTTGAGACAAAATAGAATTTTGAGACATAGAATTAGTATTTCTATGACCATGCTTTCAGAGAGATGCAAATGCCCAGAGTCAAATGCATTGACTTGGGTTGTGACACTGCATATCCACTGCACTCTGACATCCACATTCAGAAGTCATCCACTGATTTTTTACTGGTTTTTTTTTCCACAGGGATCTATGCAAGTACCGTACTCCACTTGAGTGGAGCAACTTGTAGCACTGAACATTATTCTGGAAATAAAATTAAATCTGCTACTGCCCAAAATCTTAGAAGCAAATTCTCCCAAATGTAAAAGATCAATGACATTGGAATCTCAAGGCTCATTACAATGGCTTTGTAATTAGCCTGCAAAAACCTCTCAGAAACTCTAAGTTGAATATTGTGCAGTTGAGTTTCTCTTCTATGAGGCAAATCCCTGAAACGAACAAATTAGTCACAAGGCCCTTAAGGCAGAAAAGTAAGGAAAGCTTCTGTTCTCTCCAACTCTTAACACGAGGGACTTCCAAAGAAATTTAAACATTATAAATAGGCAATACTCTATCATACAATTCATAATTAGACAGTGGAACTAACTGCTGCAAAATATCATTAAGGCTGAGGACTTAGCAAGGCTGGAAAAAGGATTAGACATTTATATGGTGTAACAAAAATATCCAGAGTTTTAATAATTTTCCAAGATCTATTAAATATCATGTTCCAGAGTATAACCCAAACTCTAATCAAAGAACATATAGTTTAGAATCATCACAGGATCACAGAACAGCTTGGGTTAGGAAGGAACCTTAAAGCTCAGCTCATTCCACCCACTCCATGGGCAGGGACACCTTAGACCAGGTTGCTCAGAGTCCCATCCATCCTGGCCTTGGAATAGTTGCAGGGATGGGGCATCCACAACTTCTCTGGGTTTCAGTGCATCACCTCCCTGACTAAAGAATTTCTTCCTGACATCTAATCTAAACCTGCCTCTTTCAGTTTAAAATCAAGCTTCTTGCATCCTCCTCTGAAACCTCCATTGTTGATCACTGGGTTGACCATATAGGATGGGTTTAGAAATCCAGTCTGCCATGGCAATTCCTTTGCAGTTTTAAAAAAAATAAGCAAGTTGATCTGTAGCCTTTGACAGAAAGCAGCTAGTGATCACAGTGTGTGCAGTCATAAGGATCTGGGAACTGAGGGGAATGGGAAGCCAAAGTTATACGAAGCGGACTGCAATTACAAGTTTAGGTGGCAAAACTACATTGTTCAATAGAATGGAAAACATAAGAAAAAAAAATAGGAGTTTCTTTGGCTGTTGTGTTATAAGCCTCTTTAAAAAAATTAAAATGAAATAAACCAAATCCATTAATAGTCAAACATGCAACAGTAAAATACAACTGACCTCAGAACAGAGAAGACTGTTTAAGTTGAAAAGTTTTTTCTGGCACCACTTTTTCACTCTTTCCTTCTCTGC
>NW_005054311.1:10054565-10075113 GCF_000277835.1 Geospiza fortis
TCCTCTTTCCACAATGTAAACTGTCCTTGCTTCTCCCTGTCTCAGTGGATGTTCTAACTCTCTAAATGTGGCCTTCTTTGTGTTTTTCACATGCCTTATCAGCTTCACAAGAGCCAGGCTGTGTGGGGCCCAAGACTGTCACTTCACAGAACAGCCAAGTACCAGTGGCTGCAGAAGGCAAAATTCTACAGTAGGAGCAGGGTAGAAAAAGAATCAAAAAGAGAATCTCACTGTAGTCCAGATAACATAAAGCATCAGTCCACTCTTAAAAACACCAGGTCAAAAGGTTTGAAAAGAAGATGTGCAATTAAAAATGCATAATTCCAAATCCATAAACACTAATCTCTGTGTGTTAATAAGCCTATCTGTAAAATATGAGATAAGGGTCTAATAAATGAAAAAAACACTACATTGATAGTTCCTATAAAACACGGGTCAAAAGACTGACTTTGCATGTAAATATTTGAACTACATACTGTAAGTAACATTTCAGCCTCTGCATGCAATTATTAAATATTAAGTAAATAGCTATGGATCATATGTACAAAGGTGAATGCAAAATGCAGCAATATTTAAATTAAGATCAAAACAAAAACAGCCCTTTGGTGTTCTGGTTTTCTTCCTCAGAGTGTGGTGGATAATAAATATCCAAGAGCTTTCCAAGGCCTCAGAACAGATTGGATCCGTTTCTTTATGTTTCCTTTTGTAATCCTGTCACAGAAGCAACGTATCAAAAGATACAACCTGCAATTTGGCGGCAAAGAGAAACACTGCACCTCCCTCCAGTCCTTGAAGATCGTTTTTTTTACCCCCCAAAAAAGCAGAAAGGCAGATCTGATGACTTGTACTGCAGTGTTCAAATCAAGAATTTTATTACCCAATTCACCCTCCTCTACACTGAGAGCTTGGACTAATACCGCAGGTCAGATACAGCAAGTAAACTACGGCATTTTCTCAAAATATTTTGAGAAAACAAAACAAGAGAAATACCAAAAACAAAACCAAACAACCAACTCAGACAGGCCAACTAAGGCACTGTTTGAAAAGAAAAAGTTTGTATTTTTGTGTAGCTAAAGGTAGTTGGTTTTGGATTTCTTGGTAAGTAAGAAAGTCAAAAGTCCTTGAATGAACTAGTACAGTGTAAGTAACATTCAGAACATTCTTAGTTGCCCCCTTTTTTGCTCTACAAGTGATTAATTTCATGAAATAATGCCAATCATTTTTTATAAACTATACTGCAGTCTAAGAATAGGCCCCTGTATAAATTGAACACTGTAGTCACATATTATGTGGGTAGATTAAGGATAAAACTGCTAGTTCCATGCTGTGCCAGATGAAAAGGAACTGTTTGAGTACTTTAGAGCATGCATATTTAGTAGGCTATCCAAATTATTTATAAAACTTTAGGGAAAAAAATTACTATTTAAAGAAAATAGTACCATTCAGTGAATAAGGAACAAGAAGAAGAAATTCAGGTTTCATTCTCAGCTTTCCAGAGACTAAGTAAATCACTTCTTCCTGTACAGTTTCCATATCTACAAAATGAAGGTAAAATTTACTAATTTGCTAAAATGCTAAAGAAACTGTACATGAAACATTTTGACTTGTGAACTGAAAGTTCTCGACATAGGTACTGTACCGATTTGCTGAAATTCTGCAAAAACTCAAAATCTCGACAATATGTTGAGCAGCATAGTATACTTATCGCATTCAATACATGTTAGCAACACATATATTGAGCTCCATCTCATCACATTTAGGAAAGCCCCACGGAAAAAAGGAGGGGAGCTGCATAAGTATGCAGAGCCACAGAACATTGCCCTGCAGTCAGAGAGCTAGAGTTAACACAAAGCAAACCAAGTCTTTACTATCTTCAGCCATGCTTTAGACAGTCAGAGACACCCCAGTCATTGGAGAATGAAGCAGTCATTCTCCAGTCATTGGAGATGAAAGAGCTAAGCACCAAAGAAAAAGGCTGTAAAGTCTACAAAACAAAATGGGCATTTACTTTAGCATCAGAACATAAATAAGTAGTAATGTTTTAATAAATGATGTAAGTGTAGGGAGCCTCAGCAAGCAGCTCAGAAGTTCCATGTAATACCAGTACTGAGGTCTTCAGAGAGACTTGTCTACATGTTCTTACAGCACTGTGAAATGCAATTCACAATCCCTTTTGACAGCCTCAATTTAGACATACCCACCTTTACAGTAGGGACTGTACGCTACAAATAACTGTCACAACTTATTGAAGAGACCTCCTAGGAGAAACACAAAAGATATGCAAAAGAAATGAAGAACAAAGGTTTGCCCTGAAAAATGAAACTCATTACTAACTTTTCCAAAAGCGAGACACTGTCTTTCAATGGACCTCAGTGGAAAGTCTCATTAACTCAGAAACTTGCCACTCAGAAATATTTCTACTGTTATTAATAATGAAAAAAAAACATTCAAAAATACTATAAAGCCACAGTCCTGTAGCAAACCATTAACCAAGTATTAATTAACATAGTCAAAACCATAAATTTACATTTCAAGAAAGAATAAATATAAACTGATATATAGTACCAGATTTTACAACGAAAGCAGGAATATTCCTACTATTACCTATTAATCCAGAAGTTATTTCCCAGCTCTTACAGTTGTGCAGAAAAGGACGCTGCCTCTTCTCTGCAGATGTAAGACACCTTGTATATTACTGGAGATGGAGCTATGGACCTTTACACTGATGAGTGTAGAAGCATAGAAAATAGTCAGCACTCTTGTTTACTAGAACAGTTCTTATCAATTCTTACTATTTTCTCTATTTGAATAATTGTCCATGGGCCTCTTTATCTGCTTCACAATCTGCCCAGAATATCTTTCTCCTCCAACAAGCTGACACCTGCTCTTCAGTCACATGGACAGATGTAGCAGTTGTTCATTTCTGATTCTGAAAACATTAAAATAGTTGGACTTTTCCCAATTAGGTTGGGAAAGGAGAAACACAAGAAAGGAGAATATTTTCTCTACCAAGTATTATCAAAATGTCTAAATAACAGAATACCTTATCAGAAAAATACCATGAAGTGAGTAAAATTACATTAGGAGAACCAAAGAGAACAGGAATGGATTGGTCCTCCCATTTTCTAGAGGACAGATGATGAACACAATTCCAGCCTTCCCACTCTTGGTACTAGCAGACATGGCTAGAACACAAGGAAAATGGAATTGGATAGAGGGGTAAGTAGGAAATATCTCTGCAGCTCAGTGCACTGGGCATGGTGCAGTCCTGTTTTCCAGGGCACACCTTCAAGAAGAGTTCAGCTCCAACTTCTCCATACTCCACATTTGGTGATTGCAGACAGTCCTCTCTTCTTCAAGCTGAATGAGTCCAGCTCCCTCAGTTTCTCCTTTTACATCACTCAGGAAGCCTGAGGCTTGCTTGGGACTGCCTTGGTGGCCCTCTGCCAGACTCACTATGTCTCTGTTAAAGTCCTTCCTGCACTGTGAACTCCAGTGATGGACACAATATTCCAGATGTGATCTCAAATGACAGCCAGAGGGTAAGAATCACTTTCCACAACCTAATGACTATACTCTTGCCAACACAGCCCAGCATGCAAACAGCCCTCTTAGTCGCAAGGGCACACTGCAATCTTGAACCTGTCCTCAACCAGAAGCACATGGACTTTTCTGCAAAGCTGATCTCTAGCAAGTCAAAGCCCATACGGTCCTGCTGTGTGAGTTTATTTCATCCTAAACATGGAATTCTGCATTTGCCTTGCTTCATGAGGTTCCTATCAGCTCACTTGTCCATTCTGAGTAGGTCCCACTCAAAGGCAGCCCAGCCCTCCAGTGCATTGACTGCCCCCACAAAGTTGCTGTCATCCATAGACTTGCTAAGAATGCAGTAAATCCATCTGCTAAATTAACAGTGAAACAGAGAATTCTAAAATGCGTGATAATCTAGAATGGCCATCTCCACCCTATTGCAGAAGAAGGAACACACAGTGGCATTTTTTAAGAGAATAAGAGTCTATCAGTCCCAAGTATTTGCTGCATCCTCATAAAACAGCCTACTAGTTCTATATACCAAACTTGACAGAAGGACTGACTTCACATGGATATCTTCTACATATCCATGTAAAGTGAAGTCAGTGGTGGCTTAAGATAATCTGATGGATTGTAAACAACTGCAGTCCAGGAGCTGAGGGGATAAGTTTGCTTCCACCAATTTACTGATCAAAACCACTTAAAATTGCCAGAGCTTATTTGCCAATACCTCAAGAAAAAAAGCTACCAACAAGCTGTTCTGTTCCTGCAAGAAGCATCTTTTGATGTGAATATCCATCTGGCAAAATACATTGCTGTTAATGTTCAGGAGAGTTTGTTACAATTTCTTACAGATCCCAACCATCTTTGACTGTCTTTGACTTTTGATTTACCTCAATAAGAGAATAACAAGGTATTTTTGCCCTTAATAGGAACTGAACTGAATCTGAATCCTGAATTTCTCTTTTAGAAAATTATATGGCCTTAAGAAGTGGAAAGATTTAAAGATGTTATGCCTCCAAGAACTCTATGTTCATACTCTGAGACAAGAAACATCAGTGAGCTACACAAAATAGATTTTAATGCCAAATCAATCTCACTAAGAGTGATGCAAAGAGAGTTGCATGACCAATGCATTTTCTTTGGAATTATTCCAACAGAGAAAACAAGAGGAAAGTGAAAAAGCCAATTTCTACCCACAAGATTTTCCCAGCCATCTCCTACAAAGTATTTCTCTACATAGAAACAAATCCAGCCTACGGCACTACGACAAGTGACAGTCAACTGGAATAGAAGAGGGGGGCTGTTTTTAAAATGCCAAAGATGAGCTATCAAGCCTAGTAGCTAGAGATTGACTGAAGAAAAATGTCCACGTTTCTGATCAATACTGCTTGCAAATTCTGTGTTTGATTGACAAGGAGAAAGGGAAGTCAAGGGAGGACAGCCCATGGTCTCAAGTTCCCGAGGGAGGGGAACAACAGCTTAGTTACACATCTGTAATCAGTCACTGTGGGGAGAGAGGGTGAAGGCCACAGTATCCAGCTTGCCTGCCTTCCAGCACACAATAGCTGTCTCAGTTTGAAGGGTATTTGTCTGGGGACTCCACAGTCAACAGCAAGACCTGGCTTCTCTGATCCATTCTCTGCCCATGACTAAAAGAAGCTCTTGCTCTGTCCTACCTTTGGAAAGGATCCACATTTCTCCCCTGGCTTTGTATTATGCCTTTAGCGCCTAATTGAAATACTTTAGGCATAGGATTAAAGATAACAGCCACAAATAATTTTCTCTTTGCTGCTTCTGCTGGAAAATCTATATTGGGCACCGGAGTGGGGAGGAAAAGGCAATAGGACAAAGAGATTACAGTAATATGATCAAGAAACAAAAGGATCACCAAATACCAGACAGATGATTAAAATCCAAAATCCTGAATGGACCTGGAGGCAAGCCACCAGTCCCTCCAAGAGAGCGGTGGTGAGTCACCGAAAGGCTTATATTCCTTCTGCCTACATTCTACGTGCATCTCCTTTTCCTAATTTCTGGCTAAATATCTTCTGCTGCCTGTAATGAGTACAGTTTCTGTTCCTGTGAAGCACAAACACTTCTTAGACTAGGCTATCAGCAACCCGTAACAGGCAGATATCTCAGCGTCTGGAAGACTGTGCTTTTAAAGATCTGACAAGGAATAATATCTGAACTTAGGTGGTAATTAAACTGTCTGAGCAATGCTAAGAACAGATACATTATCTTTTAATATCAGAAATGAAGTACTATTAGAGAACACAAAAGCACCTCTCCACACAGGAAATATACAAAATGGATCCTTCTCTTGCTGCTGGGAGCTCCAGAGATATTCATATGTTTGATCACATATTTGACATCACACTATTGCTCCTACTGACTACTGCCAGTTTTCCTGGGCAATCATGCTTGTATAAATTCAAATCTCTCATGCAACTTTAAATGACTTTCTGAAAAAAATACTGCTATTGGCCATTTATTATATAATGATTCATGGTAATATTTTTTGAATGCTACATTGAGTGTCTAGTCTAGGGAGATGGCAGGGAAGAAAAACCAAGAGACTTAAAACTGCGCTAAGTAGAATACTGTGCTAATTGGGGGATGTGGGGGGAGGGAAGGGGGGAAAAGGGGGAAAGCACAGGAAAAAGAAGCTCAAAAGAAGTCCCAAGAAATCCACCAAATTAAGAAGTTACATTTTATATTCTGTGTTTTAAGAGATTACAGGGTTACAGGTTATAAGAAAGAATCAAAATCATCTGAAGAACCATCATTTTCTGTCACATGCAATATTTTCATGATTAGTGAACACAAAACATTTAAGAGAGAAATTTAGAAAGCTGCACAAGAAATACAAATATATTTGAGAGGAACAGAGACCAAATAATTAGACTCTTTGAAACACCCAGTAATATCATAAAAGTAGACGGAGCCTGTAAATGCTAGTTTTGTAACTGATGCTCAAAATGTTTCAGTATCTGGTATTACACTATTTGTATATTTTCTTGCTGCCAATTTAATTCTCAACTGTATGTGAATCAGACATCACACCTCCATATCTGCTGAGACAAGTAGCTTTGGAGAACATTTGTGGTACTTTTCCAGATCTCTCATTAATCCATTTAAATCAACCTAAGGCTTTCTAGAAATCATTATTTCCCAAATCTTTCCCAGACTTCATGGTACAATACAAATAACACACCATTATGGGAAACAGACAAAATGGATACTCTTTTCTTCCTGCTGGGAGCCCAAGATACAGGCACACTTTTGGCTGTGCATTCAGCATGTGCACAGCCACTTCTACTGACAAACTCAATGACCCTATATGTTCCTCAGCTATTGTTTTTTTCTTTAGATCACTTACCAACAGAATAATTGCACATATTGGAAGCATCTTCATGCCACCAAAATAAACTCTTATTCATATAAAAATATACTGATAGAAAATATCTAAGTTATTCTGACACATTAACTATGGCCAGAGTAAAATCTAGAGAACTGCCCACCAAAGATCACCTTCTGCTGCCCACTTTTATAACTGAATAATTAGCTCAAAAGTGGTAGACAACCATAGTTCAAACCCTAATGCTGCCTGGTTTGTATCTTACAGCATCTTCTGTTTCCTCTGTAAAACAAAGCCAGACCCAAAATCTCTGTAAGAACTGTCAGAAGTTGAATATGAAATAGCACATGGGCAGTAAAGTATACAAATTAGAATGCACCAAACCCAATACTGTTTGGGTCAAATTACAACCACTTCAAGGATGACTAGCAGGTTAGATGATCACAACATTTCCTTCAGCTTTGAGTCTATGAATTTGTGCCTATTCCTGCCTATTTCTATAAACATACTATGATCTTAAGTTACAAGTAGCACGCACTATTTTCCCCCATCCGCCCTCCTACACAAGAGACACAGCAATCTAGGAGCAAAGGAGACTGCCACCAGCAGAATTCCTACATCATTTACTGCAAAAACTAAAAGCACTCATTCAAGTTAAAAAAGAATTTTTTTAAAATGTTGCTGATAATTCACAGCCATGCCCCTACCTCTCAGGGGCCATCTTCCACCCAACACTTTTCCTTTCATCTTGAAATTTTTATAGACAAAACCAAAATCCTGCTTTTTCTTTTGAAGTTCTACCTTCTGTTTTACCACCAGTCTCTGCTGCTTATGGATTTCATTACCCACGGTCGAGTTCCTTCACTGGGAATTGGTTCTTACTCCTTTTTCTTTTTCCCTACAGCAGCACCTAAGAGCTACATATTTTAATTCTCAAAAACAGCACACATATACAAATGATACAATAGGAAATAGGTGATTAAAACATTCATTTTTTGAAGTTGGTATCTCTCATTTTAGCCTGCCACCTTCAGTGGGGTAAGAATCAGGTCTCCATATGTATTGTATCAGTTAACAGGAAAACAGTTTTAATAAGATGTTTGGCTACCATCATAATGCACCTATTCCATATAGGATTAAGCCTGGAATTAGTGAGAACTATAACAACTGGTACTATTATTCTGAAATGTCCTAATAACTTTCCAGAAGCCACTTGTTATCAGATCCTGTTCAGTGGAACTTAATATTGTAAGCATCTCCCAGAGAAAGAACAGAGGTCACTGACTGATGCCTGTTTCATCAAGGGTGTTGAAAGCCTTTGGTACCTTCTGTTATTCAAGAAATGATCTCTTCTTCTTTTGCTATAGGAAGTCAATACACACTCTAATAAATGCAGGTAAACTAACAGCCAAAACTTGAGCAGGAAACACAGTTAGCTCAATATCAGTCATCACTGACAAACAGAAACCATGCAGAAATCCAGGCTTAAAAGAAAATCATCTGAGGCTTATGGCATAACAACCTACATTTTTTCCTACTAAGTTAAATCCTGGTTTTTTGAGTATTGATCTGTGATATGATCAAGGAAAGAGGGAAAAAAACCTCTGGAGCAAGTAGAAATAGGTGAAACTCTTACAAAATGTTCAAAAATAAACCTTCATGTGTGACCACAAAGAGTCTGTTACCTTTAAACACAGGGAACATCTGTCTGTCTTCTAAAAACAACACAAGGATGTAGACATTACAGAAATACAGTTGCATTTCACCTGGCAGTTTGATGCAGCGTACTTGCACATGACAACACATTGATTTTACTTCTACCTCCATGCAGACATCTACGTAAAGAAATCCATTAGGCAGACAGTTCTCATCTCTATTGACTGACAGAGTGACAATCGAATACTTTTCACCTTCCAAACTGACTGACAGCTAGACACTTAAACAAGCCTTCAAGTTGCAATAATAGTATGAAACACTTTCAATTACCTGAATCAAACAAATCCATGATCCCACTAGTTGAATGTATTTTTCTGTCTGCTGCTATGCCTGGCTTGGTTTACACTGTTGCTTGGGCAAGTCAGACCCCTAACAACAATGCTGCAAACAAACAGCAGCCCAGGGTTTCTAAACAACGAATTATACCTCAAGTAGTTTTGCTATACACATCTTTGTGACCAAAAAAAATAAATGCAGCCAGCCTTCAGAATCACTTTCTTTTTAACCTAGCGATGAAGCAAATCTCTTAAACTTAAAAAAAGAAAATGCATGGGAAATAGCTACATCATTAGATAAGTGTCTTTCTAACACTAGTAAATGTTAAATGCCAGCCTGCCTTTAAAAAGTGAACATTCGTTGGATTTTTTTAGTAAGTGAATCCGTAACAAACAGTATTTTATCTTTGGGGCTAAATATATAATCAGTTTAGCCAGTTTTCTAATTCAAAGTACAGGCATTTTTCTAAGTAATTCAAATTTTAATTAATTAAATTTTCTCCATCAAAATCTGAATTTGTTTATGGCATATTAATGAACAACTGAATTTGACAGAGAAACAACTAATCCATTTTTTCAGATTCGACAGCTCAAAAGCAATCAAAACCACATATATTTGTATTTTACAATTTCTAGAATGAATAACTAAGGTTGAAAGTATCTAATGTTCTGTAGACATCAATATGTGTTGCTGCAAGACATTCAGCATGATCAGACTGAAATATCTAAATGAACATGCTTATGAGTTAAACATATACACTGCATAACAGGCAAACAAGTAGGATCAGGGTGCGCTCTAATGTACTGTAATTGAGTTGACAGAAATAAAAGGAAAAGTCAGAGTCCATCAAGAACTGTTCAGTAAAAAACACACAAAAAGCAAAAGATTGTCTTTACAATTGAACAGTTGCATCAAATATGGTCAAAGCATTTTAAAAGACATAGTTTTATGTTCTGAGAAAACAAGAACTGAAAATAAACCACGTTTCCATATATTTCCCTTATAAAAACTGGCTTTTAAGCCATGTTATGTCTAAGGAGGTTGAGTGCAGCTACTAACTTTTCCCCTCCCTCTATATGCACTGCTTGTTTTGTTTGGAATACAGACAGGTAACAGACAATCTTTACAAAAACCCACTGCTGCTTTGCAAGCACCATCACAGCTTCTTAAATGTACAAACCATAACAACTGAAAATACTTACTTTTTTTTGCAAACAATGATCAAATATTAAAATAAACTTAAAACAAACAGCAAAAACAATGACCCCCAAACAAACAAACAAAAGAACTTCAATCAACCCCCCAAGTCCCCACCCTCTGAATTCA
The DNA here is from genome assembly GCF_000277835.1 of Geospiza fortis. Taxonomy (NCBI): domain Eukaryota; kingdom Metazoa; phylum Chordata; class Aves; order Passeriformes; family Thraupidae; genus Geospiza; species Geospiza fortis. The sequence goes on from NW_005054311.1 coordinate 10,064,779, forward strand.
GCAAATAAGTTTACACTAAATCCACAGTATTTGAAATCACATATGGCATTCTGTTGCTATTTTGAAAATATTATTTTAAAAGATTTTTGTAAATAATGTCACAACACCAGTTTTACAGTATTAATAATTTAAAGGACGTGTAAGAATATGTTTTATCAGTTTGTCTATTAGAAATAAATTAAATAAGTAGCAAGAAATAAATTACTTGAAAATTATAATACTATTTAAGGTTACTGTGCTTAGCATTTCTTTTTTTTTTTTAATCAGTCAATACTATTTGAAGGCGTCAATATAGAATTTACTGTGCACACAACATAAAATGACTCTTTCAGAAGAGACTTGCTGTTGCACACTATACAGCAAATTGATTTTCTGAAAAGGAATGCAGCCTGTACTTAACCTAACAGTGTAACCTTGTTGTACTACATGAAAAGGGATCATGCATATTGATTTCTTTATTACAATTCCTCTTGTGATCAGTAAACATTTGTAAACCCTTCTTCTTGGAAAAAAAAAATTCTACTTTGAAATTAAAAAATAAAAACAGGCTTCAATTTTCAATTCTGAAACTGTCCTTCTCTCTGCAGGACGACAGATGCCAGAACATTCTTGTTTTCTATGCCTGTATTTTAGGGGTACATTTTTTTCCAAGTTGCAGAAAGCAAGCAAACCAGAATTAAGGCCACTGAAAAATGCCTGCTTTTGTTACACTTAGGAAGCTTTTCCTAAAAAAAAAAATGTTATATTTATTCTTGATGTACATATTCACTATCCTTTAAAAATAATGGCTTGCATAGAAAAAGAGCAAAACAGAGAAAACAGACAGAGGCACTAACATAACAGAGAGGGGAAAAGTGAAAGACTCCATACAGTATCTATCCTGATACGAATAAACTAGAACAGTAACAGAACACAAATTTTCTACTGCTTTCTTTTGAACACAATTAAACTTCAGAGTCTGTTAAGATGTAGTTTCTGGAATCAATGCAAGCAATTAAAAAATTTCAACCAGAATGTTTTGTGAGGCGTAATTACTATAAGGTCACTAGATATTATTTGGAGTCAGTTTAGTTTATCACATTACGACATGACAGGACATGAGGCAAAAATTATAAATTCCTTCCCTAAATCTGTCCTTTTCTGATTTAGATGGATGAAGAATAATTAACTCTTAATTATTCAGATGACTTCAAGGCAGTTTCAGGATTCAGTAAAGAATGCAGTCATTTTAACCAAGGAAAGCAGTCTCCTATCATTTATCAAATCTTGCAACTTGACCAATGATGAATAAAAAAATCTATGTTTACCCATAGCCCTAACTGCTACCTTAGAGGTTGTTAAGCAACAAAATTTCCTTTAAATTCTACCATATGCAAATTATCAGATGCAATTTGCATTTTAAAGTATTTAACTCTACATATTTATTGGATTTTGAGGCCATGCTGATCATTGATTTATGTGCTTCTGGCAATCATATTTCCATATTTGTATGATTTTGATGACAGTAATAATTCAAATATGCAGAAAGTTGTTCTTTGAACAATATCTTTAATTACGTCCTCAAAGCATCATTGTTTTGCCTGGTGTCCTGACAAAAATTGTTTGAAATGAGAAATGGCATTATGATCCAAAATGCACACAAGTACATTTGTCCTTTGCTGTCGAGTACCAAATGCACAGAAATGACTTTTCATGTTAACCAATCCTCAGCCCTAACCAGTCTGCAAAGCCCAGCAACCTTGCACGTAAATACTTTATTAATTCTGACACACTTTCACGACAAATTCAATCACAGTTCATAAGATTTCTGTTCAAAATGCAAAACCTGCCCCATTTACTTTGCCGCTAACTCAGAAAGTTTTTCTGCCACATTTTTTTATTAGAGTTGTCACAAATTATGTGCACTCTTATGAAAGCTATCAAGAACTGTAATCATTAAAAGATCCACAAATATTTTGCCCATTTACTTCTCAAACACAACCATCAACCATGTCTTCTGTCACCACTATCGGAACAGTTTGTTTTAATACAAGTTTGGTCACTGGAACACATGTATAAACTTTTTAGAATAATTGTTCACTCATGTACAAATATACAAGAGTAATGCATTAGCCTACACGATGAACTTGTGTTTTAGTTAAGCATTCCTATTTATACTAATGTTCATTTAAATATTGTGCAAAAGTCAAATATTATCAGAATAATATAACATTTTATTTTAGTGCAGCATAGATTTACTAGTTTGCTGTTTCCATAAGTAGTGTTCTACATAATACTCTTGCTGCCTTGTTCAGGGACGATCTAATATTTAAAATAAAATAAACAACAGACCCTTTTTCAAGTTATATATAATTTAAGAAGACTCTGTTTCTTTTAAAAAATGCATAAGTAGTTCCATAAATAGAGTAGAAATTAACCTAAATTTATCAACATTTTTCCATCTGTAAAACACACAATATTAAATTATTATGAAATCATTAGGCATACAGTTTGCTTACTCAGAACCAAAACATACTGCAGCATAAATGGGTGCTTTGCTCTCTGAATTTTTTTAAAATATGATTTACAGAAAGAACCTCCTTTGTATATTCCATCCTGCCAGACAGGCAAAAGCAATAACAAAGGTATGTAACAACTATGATGATTGTTAAAAAGCAAAAGCAAAGCCAAAGTGGAAACCCTCTACTCTCCACAACAGTGGCATATTTTTTTTGCCTGAAATATCTCAAAACAATAGTTTTTCTTCAGAAAGAGTTGAATATTTTATTTATGGATGTTGAACACAAATTTAGTGCACACTGTAACTGTATAAAGCTCTGCTTTATTTTTTATGAGAGCACCCCAGGCAAGCAAACATATAATATAGACCTGATGTCAGCCACCCTAGTATTCTCGTTACAATTTTTTTTAATTCCCCAGGTGGAAGGAAAGACTTCACAAGCTTGTTATATCTACTACTTCTGTCATTTAAATATAAGCTCCTCTGATCAGTAAATAAAAAGAAATAGCTGTAATTTTGTTTGTGTCATCCTTTAAAGAGATTTGTTGGTATTTAATATTGAATCAACTCGCCAAACCACCAAAATGCATTTTAAAGGCAGTTGCACTTTTACTGTGATTCTTGAGCCACTGTAATGTAAATATCTCATCTCTTTCCAAGCAAGCACAATGTTGGTGAAATACATGACATTTGCTGACCAACCTTTAAGAAAATAATTAGATAAAGACAAGCTGCTGTTTTTCAGCCACTATCAGATTAAAAGTGTTTACCTGTTTAGCAGACAGGCATGCGGTGCTTACTATACAAATTATACAAGTAAGTTGATGATTAACTAAATCTGTTAGCAGTATTACGAGTTAACACAAAATCTGAGCAAAAACAACTCATCTGCTTATAAAAGGGTTCCACGTCTTATCTTTAAATCCATCTAAAGATCATAGAGACAAACGCCTTTGTAATGTTTGAGTCTATTTACAACACACAAGTGCTGCAGCTGGGGATGAAGTTAAATCAGCTTTTTCACAGGCAAAGTGGAAAAATTAATCGGAGCCTCTCCCTCCGACACTCCCTAGCGGCTGAGCGCGGAGGGGCAGCGGCCCCGGCCCCGGCCCCGGCCCCCGGCGCCGCAGGGCGAGCCCTGATGCTCTGCGGCTCGGCGTTCTCCCATTTAAGCTAAACTTTTCACATCTGTGTGTGTGTGTGTGTGTGTGTGTGTGTGTGTGTGTGCGCGTGTGTGCGTGTGTGCGTGCGTGTTCGTGCGTGACTAAATCAACTAAAGGTTAAGGAAAAGACACACAACAACTCAGATGAAATTAAATTCCAGAAAGGAGGGAGAAGAAATAATGTCCACTTCACTGTGACCAGAGAATCGTTTGTGAAAATGCTTAATCTAGGAAGCGCATTACACAAAAACAACAAGGAATACACTTAATAAATGTCTACATTCTTCCTAAGTAATTAGGTAAACAAATTCTGAAGGGGTTTCCAAGAAATTCAGGTATGCGATTAGACACAAGTTTGCATGACCAGAAATACATTCAAGCAAACACTGCTTAGTGTCTCACAGTCCATTCTTAGAAACAATTGATATCTTAGTAATTTTTCTCCTTTCCCCCCCACTCTCTTTCTTTCCTTCCTACAGCCCATTAAAGTGCTCCAAAGACTTATTAATGTGCACCCCTTGTCCTGACCATAATTGCCCTCCAGGTACAATCCTTCTCAGGAATGAAATGTCCTAAACACAGCCAGGTGCTCTCTGGGGCAGCCAATGCATTTCCACAGTGTGAGGATCGAGTGCTGGACATGTCCCAGCTCCACAAATACCAGAGGGGACAGAACTAACACTGTTCACCTTATTAAAATCTGCGATTCTTGATGAACTTCTTGTATATGCTCTCAAGAAGGGGTCAAATGCATTTTCCTCTCAGAGGACGAACTCGTTTAATGAATCATGTGGCTACAATAAAAATCTAAACACAGAAGAAAGCTGAGATTTAACACATAATCCAAAATACTCAATTTTAGAACTTAAGAATAACACAGCATCCATTTATTTTCTAGAATATTCAGGCCAGTATTAGAATGTAAAACTATTTTGTAAACACATTAAATTTTGGCCTTTAAGACTACAACATTGTAACTAAATGGGTAAATGAAAAATATTTTACTTACAGCTAAGGCCTCTCAATATATTTCAAGGATAATAAATGAATCCCTAAATCGATACCATAAAATATAAAGAATTTATAAATAATTAAGACATTTATCTTCATGGTAGAGAATAAAGTTATTGTATGTAGTTTAGATATGAAAATGAAATTCCTGTATAAAACTGGTACCATTTTTATCATTTGTAGAGCTCAGTAGCACTGCTTATTAATAATAGATTAAGCAGTTGTAGCCAGCTATATAAATTGGCAGTTGATTGCAAAGGGACCTAAAATTGCAATAGCACAGCATAGCAGTTAATGCAAAAAATGGCCCTTTCATTTGTAAAATAACAAAAACCTGCACCTTAAATTGCTGTGCTCAGCTTGTAGCTGTTGTAAGGCAAAAATGAAAGGATTAGGATAAAATTAAAGCGATATGGTAGTAGCATTTACCAGCAAATATGATTACAAATAAAAGTCAGTTTCAACACTTCCTTCTCATTGAAAATAAAAGCAAAATATTCACTAGTTTACATGGCAAATTCAGAATCACTCGATCTGAGAAAGTCAAAAGGCATACCTAATATTTCAATGTTGCACTGTGAACTACTTCATAGAGTACAAATGAGTAATGTACCGTTGAAAGAATTCCACTCTTCGAACTGCTAATGAGTACCTTTTCAGAAGCAAGCTGCTTTTCCAGGGGCTTAAAAGAAATTCCTTTGTATCAACTTAGTTGTATGCAAATTAGGTTTAAAAAAAGAAAGACCTGGATGGGAATTGAGAGCACTGAAACACTGCAATGTACAACACAGATGAAATGCAAAGGTAAACATACTTTTGTATGTGTTAGTCACTGCTTCATGCTTAGGACTGAAAAGGCTTACTAGAAAATATCTGCTTCTATGAAAGCTAAAGCCAACTTGGCAAAAGCATGTGCTAAATGGCCAGCTTCCATTTAAAATGCCTAAACGCAGGAACAAAATTAAAAGAACATTGAGACTCTGGAAATATCCACTTCTATAAAAGTAACATGTAGCTTCTCAGCAAGTGAGTTTCCTCCGTGTTTGGACAGCACAAGCATTCTTTCAATCAGGCACAATAAGAAATACCAGAAAACTGCAAGAGATATGAGACTCATAACATAAAACCTCGACCAACAGGAAAAAAAATACAACATTTTCCTGCAGTTTGAAAAAGGTGTACATAGAAAAATAGTGAATAGTGCATGACTAAGCACATGAAACAAGAAAAATGTACAGGTCAACTCATTTATAGTAATTCAACCTTCATTTTCTGATTTACTTACTGTAAAAAATCTATTATAGCCACAATTTGGTAGTGAACTGTAGCCATCTACTGGAATGAACAGATAAAGCAAATGTTTAAGACAATGTTCTTTCCCAGGAATTCAGTTTGCTCTGAGTGCTCCAGTACATGCCAGAAAAATGAACGGTGCTAGATACTATTAATACTGGAAAAGGAATACCTCTCCAAGCCAGTGCAGGCTAAACAATGTCAAAAATACACTCACTCATTTGGCAAGCACATTTAGAAAAAAAATGCAATATTTCTTACAATAGAAATGCATAGATTGTTTCCCATAAATGGTGACATTTTATCTTACAATCACCAAGTTTACATTTTCAAAAGCATTCAATAGCAAATATTTCAGGTGAAACAAAGTACTACTTATTGAATATTGATTTTAAAGCAAATTAAATATCTTCAGCACATTATTATTATTATTATTATTATTATTATTGGACAGTGTGTTTCATTAATCATCATCAACATGTAACATAGTACTAATAGCTTAGCTTTATTTTAAAAACAAAAAAAGAGAAAAAATCAACCCGTGCCGAAGTCTGCTGTGGTTCTGAAAACACGAAGCTTATCCCAATAGTTATGGCAATATTCTGAATAAAGGAACTCTGGTTACATCTAACTCTAATGAGATAAGGATTAATATTCCTAGAGGAATTAATTCAACCTATGTTCAACTTTTAAGTACATCTTCTAAGACATCTCAAATCCTATCAGGAAAGGAATGCATGTGGAAGGGATAGGAGGGACTTGTAATAAAATCCAAACCCATTATGGAGGGAAAACAACCTGCAGAAAGCGATGATAGCATTTGTTAGAGGTAACTCTTAGAAGACTGGGCAAGGTCTCCACTTGGGCTCAGAGGAAGGGACTGAGTGGGAAAGCATGTCCACTTCTTCCAGAGGTAGTTTCATCGACAAGCACCATGGTGATGGGTCCTTGAATCTCCAAGAGCCATCACCATGGCTGCAATAACATCACTGCTCACAGTCTGTCCCCAGCACTTCTTAGAGCGTGCTCACTACGAGTAGTGCAGGGCCCAAGGATGATCATTCAGGGCCAAGCTGAAGGCATCCAGGTATGTCATCAGATGTAAAGATGCTGATAGAACTGCTGAGTGGGGAAAGGGGAAACCAGCCACAACAAGAACCTGCTGTCCTACTTTCAATGCAGCTTTTGGCCAATTTAATTGTCATTATTAGGGGACTCACAGGCTACACCGTCAGAACACGTTGCCCTCTGCCCTCTAAGCATTTTGGCCCTATAAAAGCAGTATCAGTCTCTATCAGGCAATTCAAGTGTCCTAAGGCACTTGGTCCATGTTATGCATATATACAGCAGAAATACATTTTCTGTTGCATTTGGGCCCTAAAACAGACGTGAGAGATTTCTTAAGATTTAATGCCTGCCTTGAGTAAAACTAGCCCATCAGAATAAGATACAATTTTTAAACAATGTAGAAAAAGGGTAATCCAAGAAGATTGGAAGCATAATGGTAAATATTTTTAATCTTATGCTTCTGGAACTGTTTCCTGAAGAAGGGATCAATAACAGCTGGGAAGAGAAGTGGAGGATACTGACAGCATTCAAAGAATATCACAGAATGTACATACACACACAATCACATGTACAGAGTATGCCCTACAAAATGGAAGAGTGACTAGAAAATCTTTATCCATGATTAACCCCTATATAATTCAGCCTCTATGGCTCAGAGAAGGCCAGCACAGTATAACGCAAAAATTATTACACAGAACAAGTCAACAGATCTCTGCAGTCAGAAGGATGGTAAGATCTCCTCAACTGTGCCTGAAATTTCACAAATATATTTGAAGATCTGCTCCACTGTATGTATTGAGAGACTAGCAAAGCCAGGTTCAGAAACCAAATGTTCTTCTCAAAAAAATTCATTATTTAAGCTTTGTAACCTGAGAAGATCAGCAGCATTCAATAATTTAAAAAAGAAAAAAAAAATCACTGTCTAATAAAGTGAAATGTAACTAAACAATTTTAAATGGGAAACAACATCTTGGCAAGTCACTTATGAAAGCCCATTAATGAAATAAATTAGTTAAGGTATAAACAGTAAAACTTATACTCAGTAAAAATTCAGACACATTAAACTTTTTGCATTGATGGGCTCACTTTGACAAAACTATTTTTTCTGCAGCAAATGGGGAGAAATTCCTAAGAACTATCCCATCAGGTAGAATTGGTAGTGAGCAGATGGGGCAGTGACATCTTTAACCATCACCATTAAGTCTCAAAAAGAATAAACATACACATGGTTCAAAGCATAAACCAACCATGTATCATCATCAGAAGCTGAGAAAAAAGGAAAAAAAATAGAACGAAAAAAACCCAAACAAAGAAACTCCAGAAAAACTCAGCCCTGCACCCCACACTATTAGGGAAGTGTACTCAGTTACTGTTCAGTAAAATCCTTCTTACAGCTCTCCCAAAATAATAGGTACATCAAGATCTGAAGGTTTTAGCAGTTATACTAAAATAAAATGCATAGATTGCTGGATTCACCCTATGTTGATAAAACTATTCTGAATCTGTTGGTGATATGAATTCAAAATTTCTTTTAATATATGCTGCTATTCGATTAATAGTTAAAAAAAAAAAAAAAGAAACAATCCAAAAAACCTGTCAAAAGTACAAAACAAAATCCCCGAATCAGGTCAATGCAAGGCATAAGTTTAAGACACAGCAATGATAAATAACTGCAGGTCTGCAGAGACATAAACATTTCCCTATAGCATTCTGGATACTATACTAGTAGGTAACAGCTTTTTCTTTTATTTTTTCCCTTCACTCTCCCAAATCACTATCAGCAGTTTTTATAAAAGACATCTCAGTGAGATAACTGGTTATGGAATCAATAAATGATATGACAGTTCATCCAGTCTGTATAGCACTATGTGGAAAGCAGTGCCCTTCTTGTTAAGGTTCAATATTAAAAGATATGCCTGAAATACAAAAGGCTGCTGAACAAACAACATTGAATGTCAAACAATTGACCATTTCTCACAAATTTTCAAAACCCACTGAAGGAAATAACTGTGTATAGACAGCAATAACATTTAAAATTGCCTTTACCTTTTTCCAACCATCATAAATTTGGAGGGTGAAAGCATGGTGCTACCCAAGTCAATTGTACCATGTCCTTTGATGAAACCAAAATACTGCCAAAGGATTCTGCAGTTTTACTGGCATTTTAAAAACAACTACATAATTCTACATCATTTTAAAAGACAAGTTTGAGCCATGCTACAATCACTTAAACATAATCAACTGTCATTTTTATGTGTAATACAGGAATCCATAAAACCTGGTTTAATTCATTAAATTACATTGAATTAACATGTGACAATTACTGCATTCACGGCATCCGCACACCATCCAAAGAAAGAGGAGGATGGACAGATAGATATAGGTGCACAAGTCTTATGGAAGCTATGCAGCCATTCCCTGTGTAGGGCTTTTAATGGCCTATTTCACAGAACAGTCTCTTGGAAATAAACTCAACCTGTCACTACGAGGCAAACCAACATGCTGATTATACTAAAATTATGAATCTCTTTCTGAACTGCAATGTTATTCAAATCCCTTCCTCGATCCCCTTCCCGCTCTATAAGGCTCAACAAGCTGGAACAATAATGTGCTGAGCCACCGCAGCGAGGTCGCTTGCGTGAGATTCTATTCATCTTTTATACAACTGTGCGTACAGGCTTCTCAACAAACGAAGCCCAATAAAACCTGATCCTCTGCACTATCAGCTGCATCTCCAGCTTTAAAAGGGAGGTCACTCGCCTCATCTTTTTGCCCCCCAAATCCTTCCAAGTTTTTTGTTCCTCCATCCAAATCACACCCAATGCTTTGAGCTAACTACTTTTGTTTTCAGCAATTATTTTCACTCCAGCGCTTGGAGGACTGATTTGGAAAACAAGCACAAATTGATTCCAAACACTCTAATTATCAGTAATGAACACCTATCATATTCTATAAGTGAAGAACCGATGTGTTACACGGCGAGGAAACCGCACGACTGAAAAGCGAGGTGCCGGAAACGCACCGCACCGCGGCGGGCACTGCCTCCGCTTCCCGAGGAGCACGGAGGGTTCTGGGCTCCCGTTGTGGCTGCATTTCCCGCGCCTGTGTCAGACCGTGTGCCGGGGCAGTGCGGGCAGTGCGGGGCAGTGTGGGCAGTGTGGACAGTGCGGGACAGTGAGGAGCAGTGCGGGACAGTGAGGGACATTGCGGGCAGTGCGGGACAGTGCGGAGCAGTGCGAGCAGTGTGGACAGTGCGGAGCAGTGCGGGGCAGGCGGGCCGGGGCAGTGTGGGGAGGGGCA
>NW_005054311.1:10077655-10080210 GCF_000277835.1 Geospiza fortis
CATACAGTCTAAATTATACCATTTTTAAGCATGGTAAGCTGGAGAAATGGTGCTATCAGGGATGGCAACCTCGTTTCTTCCGCTGCTGCCATCAGTTTTTAAGTCTGTTGTATTCAAAACACCTACCGCAATGCTGGGACAGCTGACAATCACATCACAGTTCAAAAGATTTGTGACATGCATTTACCTTGGCTTTAGGCCATAAAGAGAGATTTTGCTTTCTCTCTCCATCTGTGTGGAGTGTAACCACTATAATCTGTCTGGTTAACGTGAGTGTGAATTACAGGAAGAAAAACAGGATGAAAGACAACCCACCACAGCCAGAAAGACTGAAATGACATGAGAAGCTGGTCAGCTCTTTTGATTGCTACCGTTCAGATTTGATGATACCTGAAACACTAATATACCAGGACACAAATTTCCTAGAGAAACCAGTTCTACCCTAGTAAACTAATCACTGAGTCTCAAGAAGGTGCCCAGGGTTGTAATAAACACAGAAAGTAAGATTAATTGCCCTGAAGTGCTTAAAATCTATCGGGTTGATTTTGCTTGTACTAAACCCAGCAAACCAATTTCCAGTCATTACAGTGCAAACAGGAGGAAAAATCATTGGAAAGAAAACCAAAGTTAAGTCTGTTTTCAGACAATTTAAATGTGAAAGAAGATATGGATGCACTGCACACTGCATCCTCTGAGATTCTGGGGTGTTCCAATGAATTGAGCAGTAAACATCAAAGAAGCTATGTTATAGTAATACATTTGAGGCAAGTAAAACTGGACACAAAAAAAATCTAAGATGCCTCAAGAGATCGATTTGTCAGTCAAGTCTTATAGATTCATTTTGGGTAAAACTGAGGGCATTCCAACAACTTACAGTTAAAGGTATAAAACAGAATCTATTTTGCCCCTTTTTGGGTAACATCCCGATTCGTTTACTAAACCCTCAAGTACTAGGGAAGCAACATTCATTGATTAAGATTAGGGTCAATTATTTTTCCTCCAAATTTCAAATTAAAGTTGTTAAGAACAGCAAGGAAAATCATGGCTGAATTAGGAGCTTGATGCAATTCCTACAAACAAAGGATTAAAACGAAAAATGAAACAAATAAAAGCCTTGTGAACTGTGGATATAAATCCAAACCATGCTACTTCAGCCTACTGACAAAACAACTCAACCACAGTTTTAAGCAAGCAAACCTCTCTCCCTGTCACTACCAACTACCCACACCAACAACTCTCATCACCCTTCTTCTCATGGTCACCAAAACAGAGTTAACTTTTTTGCCACCTTGTTCTGCCAGCTGATGGCATTTTTTAACAGTATCTCTCCCAACCTTTGGGCCAATCCTTCTAAACCATGATGATAAGGACAGAAGTCCCTTTTTCAGTTGGGATATTGAACTCTAGGACTGCTGCTTGCCTTAGCACTAAGTGTTAAACACCAATGCTTGCACCATCAGACTATTTCCCATTAGTCACAGTGCCTGCATCCTCAAAAAGGGCTCAAACCCACCCTGCGTGGCCAGAGGATGTGTTCAGAGTGAGGTGCCTATGGCTTAGTAGAAGTAAATATGTCTTGGACATCAAAGCAATCTACAATAAAGTAAAATATTAAAAATGCATGTCTGTAAAAGCAGCAGTTACAGGTGCTACACCTCTGTGCACCTCAATAGCTGTCATTTGGAAGTGCATTGAATTGGACTCTTCGCAGCTCTTCGTATGTCAAAACACAATACACAATGTAAGTATGTCCCTTACGTACCTTGTTTCTTCAGCAAGCACAACTAAATCATTATTATAATCCCATTTAGCATACAAATTGCTAAAAACACATTTTATTAAGGGGGAAAGCTGGTCTTGATTGTTCTGTGTCAATTGTTAACAGCAGTCTCAAACAGAACAGTCCTTCTACCGCCTGTACAGAAGTCTCCTACCAGCCAACTCCAGCATACTCTATGGCACACTTCCAGGCCAGGACAGTCTTGCACAACACATCCTGGGATCTGTACCAGTTGTTTAAAGGTGCTGGGAGCTTTTCTGAACAAAAGTAAATTGTTTCCACTTCAAGCAGTTTTCTTAAATAGTAAAAAGAGAGACTATGTACTGAAGGTCAGGTTTGCAAATCTAACAAAATGATAAGACAGCTGAACAAAAAACAGCAAGATCACATAACACATATATTACTTAACTTTGTATATTTTTCTATCATTTTCTTGTTAATTTTCTTTAAACCATATGCAAGTTTGGAAAGCTGTTATGTAGGTTCACCTAATTTTTCTTTACTAAAGTAAATGTGGACACAAGTATATGATAGGACCAAATGGCAAAATGCAGATAGAGAAACTAAGAATAGCTGGATCTGGAACAGTCACTTCACATGCAATTATCTCTGATCTAAACAGCTGCACCAAACATATATTTTTTGTTTGGACACATCTGTAGACATGATGTGTATAATTAATTGTTCATTCAAAAATGCAATTTCATGATGCATTTGATTATTTAGATATAAAAGTTTTAATTCTCAGAGCTGACTAAAAATAGTGATTTTAATT
>NW_005054311.1:10082746-10084247 GCF_000277835.1 Geospiza fortis
AAAAAGGTAAAATTTATAGCAATTAAAGCTAATGAAGAAATGCAGCATGAGCTGCTTATGTTCAGGAACTAATAGGTCCACTGAGCATTTCTAAGATTATTTAGCCATCAATGATAATGAATTGACATTGTCAGTGGTGTTAATGTACCAATGCTCTATAGTGCCACTAATCCGATAGCCAATCCTAGCAATTTTATCCTTTTTTATGTTGCTACTTTATTTTTTTAACCAACAAGCTACCCAGTCCTTTCAATTAAAAGAGCACAAATACAGCACAGGTTATTAACACTTTTTTCTCCTCTTCCACATATAAGATGGCATATTCATTATATGGACTATGGTTCAAACTGCTCTGGTCATTCCTCCTTCAAATCCCAATCGATTCTTCAGGACTGTTAGCTACAGTGCAAAAATGGCTTTTCCAAATAAATCAGTACTAGTATATGATTGTTAAAATATATTTTTGGTGCACATTAAGTGAAATGCGATGATTATTTAAACAAGGATATAAATCAGATTTTTGTAAGCATGGTGTATTGTGGTGTGTGTCTCTTCACCGATTCTTTTGCCATATCTAAATAGCCCAGCTCCATGTTGTTGATGCAAATTAGCAATACACAAAAATGGAAAATAAGTACCTGCCTGGCTACCAGGTATGACATGTCAGCAATATAGAGAAAGCAATCAGCTTAGGAAAGTGACTACCATTTCAATCCAAAGTTTAAATCATTCATACATCTTTTGCTCTCTCTCTCTTCCATAACTATTGTGAATCCCAGCCGAGAGTTGTGCAATTTCTGAGACAGGTTCTGTCAGACATGTCAATCCTGAAGTGATAGAATGAGTTTTTGAACAAATGAGGCACTATGCCAAATCCTAATAATTTTCATTCTATTCTCTTTTTGTAAAAGATACCATATTTGCTGGTTTGATTTTTTTTTTTTAACTTTTCCTCTCACTATGAAATATTAAAAAAAATATTATGATTTTTCAGTTTAAGTTAAAGGGAATTGAACAAATAACCAATGTCAAGTTTGTGGACAACTTCTAAGGAAGAGAGTTTAGCCTTTGCCAAACACTTCTGTGGATCTGTAGTTTTTAACTATCTTCCATGCCAAGTTCTTGGCAATTGATAAAGCAGAGACAGCAAATAGGATTTTTAAAGCAATATAAAATACCCTACAACATTCATTTTAACTGTGCTTCCAAATAAGGAGTAGCACAAGTTATCCTACTACTGATATACAGTGGACTTAAGAATTGAGCTCATAAATTTTTATTTCTTATTTCAAGAAGTCAGCAATTAATTTTCTTAAGTGAGTAAACTCATCCAAAGTATCTCATAATGCCACATGCAAAATTATTAGAAAAACAGAGAGATGAATTAGTGAAAATCACTCGGCTGTGTCTTCAGTTGAAGATTCACTTGTCTTCTAAAATGTGTAACTCACTTTGTCCTGCAGCAGATTGGTACACTAAGGCTAAAAAAACCCCTCCTGCT
>NW_005054311.1:10084296-10113300 GCF_000277835.1 Geospiza fortis
AGCACCATCTAATTGAACCTGTGCTCTTCTACACATTAGCCATAAGACTGCTATAGCAGGTTACATAGGTTTCCGTAAAATGTTTTTATATGATGCATATATTAGTTAATTTCTTCAGCATAATAACATTAAAATATATTTTTAATCAGAACTAGGGTATTAAAATCCAACTTTGAATGTCCTATGATGTACCATATATGCCATGGCATTTTAAAACCTTTTAAACATTTCTGCTAAATTAATTAGTTTTGCATTAAGGAGTCTCAATGCCTCCTATTAAATGCAACACATTTGAAGGACAATTAAACATTATGAACGATCCTTCTAAGGAAATAACGATTGTTAAAAGAAAAACAGGATTTTTTGGGTAACAAACAGGAACACAAGAACACATAAAAGACTTCAATTTATTTTAAAAGTCTTATGCCTGCAATATTTTAGATCCATTTGTTTGAAAAATCTGTCTTCTGTTTTGTTTTCATAAAGAATGAAAACCCTAATGGAGTCCCGAAATCTGTTAATGGTACTAAAATTATAACAGTATAGCAAAAGAAAAAACCCCACACAGTAAAGTCTATATTATATATTTTTTATGTCTTTAAATGGAATTTACAGTTCTCCCTGGCAATGTGAATGAACATCCTATAATTTAGTCAATTTACAGATTACAGGTTCAAATTGACCTTGTAGCCCATAAAATTGCTCATCTTCAGTGCAGGATTAGAAGTGGGAAAAGAATGTCATAACTGTATTTAAGGAATTTACCATAACAATGGAAAGGAGGATATGCATGCATAATTTTAGCCACTCTTGCTCACATCACAGTTTTCAATTCTGAAACAATGCATATTCTGTGCTCTCCTCCTGGTTAACCATGGTGGAGACTGTTTCAATTTACTCACCCACAGACATGACACTTGTATTCCCTCATCCCAAGGTGCCTCTTGACATGGTTTCTGGCATCTCCAAGCTGAGCTGTTGCAAAGTGGCATATCTTGCACTTGAATGGCTTTGATCCTAAGTAAAATTTAGCATAAGATATGAGTTGAATTAGAATAAAATATCACCCATGGTTAAAGAAATAAAAATTCCTGAGGAAAAATAACCTTTTTAAAACCTATCCCACATTTAACCTGTTTGAGATTTTCACCTAATAAAAAAAGTGTCTTGTACATAAATTTATAACTCCCAGGACACAGACAGTACATTCTATACATTAGTCATTAAAGTTTCCTCAAGTTCAAGATCACAGAAAATACTCTCTTAACTTTAAATCTGGTCTTTTTCCTGTCATTAAAATCCACAAAATATATTAAAATGAGCAGAAAATACAATAGATAGATGACATTTCAAAAAGATGGCAAAAGTTGTTCTATGTCTTTTCCAATGGCCAGATGCTGAAACTCAGGTAATGGTCTTAACGTGGACTGGTATTGGTTTAAACTGCAAAACATTCTCTTTTTTTAGCAAATATTTTTAAAGTAAAATAATATTACAAGTCTTCCAACTTTGAATAGATTTCACATTAGCATTGGTATTTCAGATTTGTTCTGTCACACACAGCAAATGATTCATCACCTAGCTATTGTAATGACATGCAATGTATGAATATACAGTGGATAAAATATTATGCCTTTATGACTGTTTTATGGTCAAGAATTTATGATTATTCTGCAAACCAGAAGTATTGACATTTTGGCTATTATTTATTTCAAGAACAAACTTTAATATTAAATGTCTGCTGCAGACCAAAGAACTCTGAAATTATTTCTCCAAGGAAAAAGTATCAACCTATTTCTTGTACCACATCAGTTCAGCAAAAAGTCAAATTATTTGTCCATCCTAATTAACAGTGATCATCTCTCAAGATGGAAAAACTGTCTTTTTTACTGACATAGTTAAATCTGGCACATGTCAGTCCCCAGGTTATTATGCAGCAACATCATTCTAGAAGCACTTTCCAATTTTCTGACCACTAAATCCTTAAATCAATAAATCAAAATCAGAGAGTTGCAGTTAAAAGTAAGTACAATATGGTCAAAGAGTCTCCATATTATGTTTAGTATATGTTTTGTGAAGTACTTCTTCCAATACAGTTAAGCATAATATGAAATATGTGATCTTTAATAAATATACATAAAGAGCTCTGATAAGAAAAATGTTGCACTATATCATACTTGATCAATGAACCTTTTTACTTTGCCCTTGAAAACAGAACATCCTCCAAGAATCCACTGGTGAAATTGAGGATCTTAGTAAAAAATTTTAGAGTCTTAAATTTCAATTTAATTCCCAAAAGCTAACGAAAAATGAAGCATTTAATTTTAATCTTCTAACTGAAATAAAAAAGTCAACAGTACTAAGCACAGGCAGACAAGGTTGAATATTTCACAGTTCAATGACAATGAAGCCAGATCTCTTAATACTTCCATTTCTACTGTTGGAAGTAGATGTAAAATATATTTAGCACCTCAATGGTTATAACTAGTCAGCTTTATATGTTTAAATGTCAAAAGCAGGTTCAGACTGCAGCTCACAGCAATCACATTCTATCCATCACACTGAAAAAAACCCCAGTTTATTTAAATGATCCTGATAAAACTGAATTAATCATTAATTTGGTGACATTTCAAATCAACATTGCATTCTACAAAGAGACCAGGGCAAATAAAAAATAAAACCTTATCTTTGCATTAAAAGACCACTAAAAGTTGATGTTTTAACTTATGATCTTTAGCTGGACAATTAATAACAACAAGGCCACAGGTGAAGATTTTTTTTTTTTTAATCTATTGGTGTTTATACTGCTCTTTTTTCTCATAGAATTCTAATACCAAGTGGATTCTATCCTATGTCCCTTAGTTTCTCTCCTACTGATTAAATTGTAAATTCGTTCCTCATTCTGTTACTGCAGGTGTCCCACAGGGCTTCCATACAAGACCTTTGCTGTTTTCCATTTACATGACTCCTTTGTGAAGAACTCGAGTTCAGACCAATCGTGACTACAGTGTGCTGACAATACAGAAATGTATTATTCTGTTGACTGCTCTCATCCAAAAATCACTGAGGCCTTGAGGGCTTTTGATTTTTTTTTTTCTCAGATCCAGAGCTGAATATCTGTTAACATCTCCATTTAAACTCCATGAAAATTCAAGTGCTGGCAGGCTCCAGTCGGTACTTATCACCTGAAACAAAAGCCGTGTATCTCCCTTTTAGGTTGCTGGTGCCAAATTTGTTCCAGTATGTTCTTGGATGGAACAACCCAAAATTTTATACTAAAAATGAAGACATTAGACTATGATTTAAATTAATGGTAAAAAAAATGTATTTACCATAAAGTTGTATGAAACAATGTAAAACATTTAACCATTTCTTAGCTATACTTATCACCAACTTCAGTGGTTCTCTTATGCTGTTCTAAACTGTGATAATACTGGATTCACATTTGGCTTTAAGTTCTCAGAAAAAAAAAGGGAAAAATGCTTTCACTATATCATCTTTTCAACCAAATGACTCAAAAAAAATAGCCAAAAAAATCCAAAAAAAGCCAAAAAATCCGCCAAACTACTTTACCCACAAGTTATGGCATGGAAAACAAATGTACATCTTCTGATGGCAGCAGGAAACAATAAGGCTGTTAACAATTGGTGGAACATCAAACCAACCAACCAACAACAAACAAAACAAAAACAGAACAACAAAAACAACAACAACAACAACAACAAAAAACAAAACAAAAACAAAAAAAAAAAAAACAAAACAAAAAAAACAAAAACCAACACCACCACACCAAACTGAAAATAAGACTAAATTTAAGAGTTCAGGTCCGGCAGACATAAACCATTCTACCGTTTCGTAAAAAAAGAACTGAGTCCATAATCCTTGCTTTACATTAGGACAATAAAGACCCAAAGCTATAAAAAAAAATTCACTGTTGCAGCTTTAGGCCAGCCAAAGGCAACATCACCTGCACCTGCAGGCATTGCTGTGCTCGTAGCTCAGGCCCAACACAAAGTGAGCAGAACCACACGAAATGTCATCAAACCATTTCCTCCTAGGTTTAGGACATGGGGAGTAATACAGCATACTTGCATTGGGCACAACTGCCACTAACTGAGAAATCTGATGAGAAAAGAAATATAGATGGTGCAGGTGATTTTTCCTCAGATGTTGATTGTTAATTAAGTTTATGGGACCTCCATCAATTGCAAACTAAAAAGTCTTCCACCTCTACTACTCCTTTTATTTTTCTTTGCACTTCCTCATTTTCACTTGTCAACATGTGATGGATTTACTTGTTAGGTCCTCTACAGAAATGCTTTCCTTTCATTTGCAATGTGAAAATCCCCTACATTATTTAATGGTATTTTCAAACATTCTTTTTCTATTAATGGAAATTATTAGTTATATCTTTATGCAACTTTCCCTTCCCTTCCCTCCACCACCTCAAATCATCACTGATTACTCAATTAAAAAAAAAGGAAAGGAGTTGGTGATGGTTACACATACATACACATGTATATAAACCTATTTATGCACATCCAGATGCTGATGAAAGAGTTTTTTAAAAGCATATAATCAGAATAATAAATGGGAAAATGTGTGGCTGTGCTTTTATGCACCTGTTGTTACCCTGGGATACGTCAGAAGCTGGAAATGGTGGACTTTGCCTCACCAATGTTACATACAGTTGCTGCAGTAGGTCATTTCCTTCTGCCACTGCTCCCAATCACCTAAACATATTTGTTTGCTATTAAACTGCATCCACTGTGATACAGATGGGAAGAAAAGGTTCTATAAGAAGAGAACCACAAACAGGAAAATACAGATTGGAAGAGAAAGCCTTCTTCCCATTAAGTATTAATAAAAGTCTCCACATTACTATTTATGTGAATAAGCAAAGCATAAGAAAACCATTTCATTTAAAGTTTCAGTGAGAAAGAGGGCAGATAAAACTCTGTTCTGTAACCCTTCTATACTTCTGCACCAAAAAATGACTTGCAAAATTAAATGTATTCTTTCGCTTTGCTTTGCATATTTAGTGCTATCCAAAATCACAGTAAAAATATACTCCATGATAAGACCTACACACAAGATGTTAAAAAGTACACTAACTTTTACTAAATGTTACAATCAATGATGTAACTTATGTAAGTAGGGTTGCTTTGTCATATATTGATAGTTACCTCACTTTCACATCTACATTAACTTGATTTTAAATGCAATTAATACATATAGTCAAGGAAGACTAATGGACTACATTCTGCACTTAACCTGGTGGACATTTTCAAATGGCACAAGTGACCAGTGCAAACCTATTTTGCATTGTAAACGACTAAATAAATCTTAATGGATTAAGAATGATCAGCTATCAACACACAAGGGAAATTAAGTGCTGAAATGCCTACATTGATTATTTTAAATTATTAGCCTTACTCTGTTCTTGAATTTGTATGCTTTTAGTGAGCTTTAACACATTTACAAGACTTATTGACTATAATTACAAGAGAATTCAAGTAATGGACACATCAATTATAAGCAACATGTCTTGACCAGACAGTTGCATAAAGAATTCTAAAGAGAGCTCCATTAGCATCCTCCCCCTTAGTTTTATTCAGTTTTATCTGCCATAAGAGGGCATATTAAGGGCTTCTACAGCTGTTCTGACCATGTGAACATGAGCATCCCTCTGAAGACTTAACACTGCATTCGAAGTTGGATATTAGCTGAAGCAATAGAGATAACTACGCTATTGACAGGACAGAAGTAATGCTGAAAGTATTAAGTATGTGAGTTATTGGTATACATGAATGCTGCAGTTACAGTAAAATACTTTGAAAGGTTTGAAATACAATGTCTCTGCTCCCCAAGATTAATTTTTAGGATTTGTTGTCCAGTCACGCCCTTGCCTTTTCATAAAAAAAACCTTACAAAACTATTTTAGGATTATGCCAGGAATTACCATTCTTTTATGCTTCTTTTTGTTACCTTTTTGTTCTCTTCCTTGTAACCATGCACTAAGTTTCAAATACTGCATGAATTTAAACTACAGCTTCCATAATAAGCCATTATTTAAAAGTACAGTAAAATAAACCTTACAGTTTTAATGAAAATATGTTCATTGAAATGTGAATTTATTATTCAAATCCACTCATAAATTCAACCATGGAGACACCACTTGTCTAAGCAGAGCTCAGTGATTTAGAAAAGCTGTCTATTTAAAATAAAGAATGTATGGCAGGTTTATAGAAACATCGCAGTGAATTTTTACATAAATTTAGAACTGCAGCTTATGCATTTTTCTACAGAAATGTTTTTATATTTTCCACTTAAAATTAAACATAAATGTGAATTTAAAGTGTGATCAGCACAGAAACTAAATCAGATGCTACATCCCTGTGCAACACATCAGCACTGCATACCACCTTCCAAGAAGGCTGACCAATTCCAACCACTATAACTTATTTCTACAAAAAATGTTGTTTCTTATTGGTATTTATTTAGGAGTGATGTAATATCAAATGTCTATTCTGAAGTATTATGTAATGCTGAAATGCTGAAAGCTTCACTTAATTGAAATGAAATACACAATTTAGATACTAAACAACTGCACAGAAGAGAAAGTTAGAAAGAACAGCTAACTAATCTCTCAAACCACCACTGCTTCATTATATAAGAACCAATCAATGGTTACAATTTAGATTAAAAGGAAGAAAATCTCTCTGTATGAAACAAAAAGCAGAAGGGTGACTGTACTTGAAATGTTCTTATATTTTCTGCCCTTTGATCACTGTATTTTCATACCCTTTTAGATAACTTTGAATTTCATCAGCGGCTTATCAGGTGATAAAAATGCCAGTTCCTAAGAAATATAAAAGGGCTTTACAAGCAGAAAAAGACCAATGGTATAATTCACTGTTTGAAAGAGACCAATTGCAATGACAGCGTTTCCATACCTGTGTGGGTACGGATGTGAGCTAGGAAGGCCATGGAATTGCTACTTCTACACATCTTCCCACAATACTTGCAGACATTGCCTTGGTTCTCTTCCCTCTCCCTGTTTATCTGCTCAGTGTCTTCAACAATGTATTTATTGACTTCCCGCAGCAGCTCTTCATGTTGCTCTTTGATGTGGAGAAACAAGCTCTGCTCTGAATCGAAGGGCTCCGTGCACTTCAAACACTTAAAGGTTGCGCCTCCTTCGGGCAGCTCCTCCACGCTCGCCTGCTCATTTCGCATGTGCCCAGCACTGGCCAAGTGCTGGTGAAGGTTGCTTTCTGTGTAAAATGATTTTCCACAGAGTAAGCAATGAAAATGCTTTTCTTTTGAAGGATGTTTCATGGCTATGTGAACATTTAGTCCGCTCAAACCATCTGCTAGAAAACCACAGTCATCGCAGCGAATACGTGTCGATTCCCCAAGGGAAATTCCTTCTGACTTCTTCTTTTTCCCACCACTTGTTGAAGTGTCTGCTGTCACTGTGAGCTCACTAGCTTTCACTGCCCCTGACATCTGTCCTTCTGCAGAATGGTCAGTGGCCTCCCCATCTTGATGACTTTTTAACCTCACTATAGAAGAATCAAACTTGCCAACATTCTGCATTGCCTTTCCTTTATCATCAGCACTGATAACTGTTCCTAAAGCCTCATTACTACTTTCTTGCGTGCCCTCAGCTGTTGAGCCATCTGCCTCCCAAACATTGTTATTTATAGTTACTTCAGCTTCACGTTGTGCTTCCATAAGGGCTTCTTCCTCCTCCCCAGTAGGATCCTCTCTGAAACTTCTGTTACCATCTAAACTATGTCTATTTTGTACTGCTTCTCCAGTGTTTCCAGCAAAATTTGACTGCTCTACTGCACTACTTGTTTCTGGAAGACTTAGCATAAGTGGGTTATTTTTCTTCAGTGATTTTTTTGTGAGACTGTCTTTGTCTCTACACTCTGCTTCTGGGTTTTCACTACTTTCTTCCAAGCTCTCCACATCTTTTTCTGAATTGCAGTTTGTGTGGCTTGATCTATTTTGATTTTCTGCAGTGCAGTCATCATCTGAGTTGAGCAGCTCCTGACCATGCTTACTTTTCTGCATCTCACGAGTACCTGTTTCTTTAACTGATACTTCCTTGACAAGTTCAACAACTTTATCTTTCTGAGGAGTTTGCTGGAATCCTTCACAATAAGGGTTTTCTCCTCCATTTGTAGACTCCTTATCAAGTTCATGTCCTACTGCATTTATGGAATTGACACCTTTAGAGATTCCTGGAGATGTATTTTCATTTAAGGCAGTACACTCAGTAAAGCTTTTATTCATATGATCACCTTCTGATGCATCATTGGCACACTTTGTTTCATCTAAATTAAATTTTGATTCTCCTGCTCTGTGATGGTGCTCCTCTTGAGGCAAAGCAGTGCCTTCTTCAGTGGTATGTGCTGCATTTGCTTCCTCCACAGAAGAAGAACAAACATAAGATTCTCTTCTAATTTTGTGTTTCTCTGTTGCTGCATGCCTTATCATCTCTCTGCGAGTAACAGCATAGTAGTCACAAGCCATGCAGTAGAATTCAAATTGTTTTGTATGTTTTCGCTTCACATGAAGCTCTAAAGAAGCAGCAGAATGAGCAATGAAGCTGCAGTGTACACACTTGTTGTCATTTGCACCCATGGCTCTCCTCTGGAAGCTTGGGTCACAGTCTTGAGCAACCCTCGCTGGTTCCAGCAACAAATGTTGGTTTATATTCATTGGATTCCTTCCAGGCTGTGTATCTGGTAGCTTACTGGCATTTGTAGCTTTTAACTCAGCATCTCCTCGCTCAACTTCCTGATTGTCTAAGACAGAATTTTCCAAATCAGATGACTGGCCACCATCCTCAACATGTTCAGGTAAGGCAGTCATGGGGCTGTTAATCTTTTTGCTCATGGATTCAAAATTACCTCCTTCAGGGCTAACGATGATCTCTGAGTTCTGTTTTCCACATCCTTCTATTTCAACACGGCTTTTGTGTTTTTTGGTTGCACAGTGACGTTCCATATCTCCTTTGGTGACAGTGTAGTAATTGCAAACCTTACACAAATAGCTGTACTGATGACTGTGCTTTCGCCTGATGTGAACAGTCAAATTCGTAACGCTGGAGGCCAAAAGGCCACAATGGGTACATGTCCTAGAAATAGTACCTTTAGGCTTCCCTCCTCTGGATGCATCAGCTAAAACCAACTCATTTTCACCAATCCTTTGCTCAAGTAGAACAAATTCCTTATTTCTCGATAAGTCTTCCACAGAAGAGGATGAAACATCTATAATTTCTTTATCCAACTCTGCACTTCCACTCCCAGCAATGGAAGTATCCACCACTGATTTAATGCCGCCAATACCAACGCAAACCTTTACAATACATTCTTCAAAACGTAGTCCAATGTTGTTTTTCCTGGCATTTTCAAGATGTTTGCTTCTTTTGATATGTTTCTCCATTCCTTCCTTACTCAGTGAGTAGAGATTACACGCTTTGCAAAGGAAGTGATACTCTTGTGCATGTCGGAGTTTTATGTGTCTTGTAAGAACTGTGGAAGATCTTGTCTTATAAAAACACTTTTTACATTGAAATTGGGTTTTACTCAGAACAGAATGCTTTAGTTCATTTCTGTGATTTATGAAGGAAGAGTCTGGAGTTTTTGCTTGCATTGACACTTCAATTTCCTTTGCAAGTCTTTGGCTATTGTTCGATACTGAGTCACTGTAAGGTACCCCTTGCAAGGTCTGATCACTGTTACTCAATGGAGCAGCTTGCTGAAATAATGAACCATCATGTTTCTCATTTTTTTGATGATTTATCAGCTCTTCTTCCAATTTAAAAAAAAGAATGCAAGCTGGACAACTATGGGACATTTTGTGCACTTCACTCATATGGCTTTGAAGGCTGTCCACGTTCAAGCTGGTAAACGAACAGAGCTGACAATTAAAGCTACAACCACCCATCTGGTGTTTACTCTCTTGACAGTGTTGCTTCATGTCTTCCCTGACTCCAGAGGAATAGCTACACATCTGACAATGAAACTGGATCCTTTTTGTATGAAGCTTTGCAATATGAGTTTCCAAACTTTCTTGGTCGTGAAAAACATGACCACAATCCATGCAAGTATGAAGAGCACCATCATCAGCAATAAGTTTAACTTCAGAATCTTTAGCACCTGCAGTGCTAGAAGAAGGGGTATTTGGCTTATGTTCAGTAAGATCTTGTATTTCTGCAGCAGTATTGCAATTACTTTCAGCATCTGTTTCTAGTTCTGTATAAGACACAGGGCTTGATTCACCATGTTTAAGCTGTGTGCTGGAGATAGGCTTTTCATGTACTCTCCGAGTTTCAGATTTGGGTCTCTTACTATTCCCCAACAACCTGTATCTTCTTCTAACCTGCCTTTTTAATCTAGAAGACCTACTCTGTCCAAATGAAGACCTTAACAAGAAAACATTTCTTTTGTGTTTCAGTTTATCAAATCTCCTTGTCCTGTGTAAACTATTAAGTAGCTTTTTGGTAGTTGGAAGAGATTCTGTTTTCTGCAAAATATTTTCTGATGGTCCCGGTATTCCTAGTTTTTCAGTTTGAATTTTATCATTTCCTTCTGTACCAGAAGAAAGCGACATTTCTTCTGTCATAGTATCTGCTTTTTCAGTGGGAGTATTTGAAGATGCTATCATTTCAACAACTTCACTGCCACAATTTTGTTTAGATAAGCTTACTTTTGAGCCTTTCAGTGCACTGCAAATACTTAATTCTTTTGCATCAGCAGTTCTTGCCCTTAATTTATTGGTCCCAGGTTTTGCCCTGACATTCCTCTCTTTGGTTGCAGTAGATTGCTGGTTTTTAAAGGATTTTTTTGTCAATATCTGTACAAATCCTCCCCGTGCAGCAAGATTTTGGCGTCGAAGGTGAGTCTTGCCAAGGAAATGAGAATTTAGGAGACTCTCTTCAGCACTCTGAAAACCACAAAGATCACAAGAAAATATCTTGGGTTTCTCACGATCTCGCTTAACATGCATATGTGACGTTGAACTACACTCACCTATGCAACTACAGTGAGGCTGTGTTTGCTCTTTGGATAGCTTAGAGAGGCTTTCTTGTTTATGTTTTTCCTTATCAGAGCAGGAAGGTAAACACTGATCACTCATTTTGCCTTTAGGGTCTTTGTCTATGTTTCCAGCTGTACAGACAACACTGATTTCTTCTGAAGAATATAATTTATCAGAAACAGCAGCTGACACATCTTGTGAATGTTTATTTTCCTTGTGAATTTTCAATATGGCATCATCAGCAGCACATCTGAGATCGTATCGTAGGCACAGGATATCTGAATTAAATATGTCACTATCAGGACCACTGGTGACTCCTTCCTTTTTTACAGTTCCAGGTATTGTACCATATGATTCTCCAGCTAAAACTTTTTGCAATTTCCTTCCAGTATCTTTCATGTCTTCTGAAGAACTCAGCTTTCTTTTCCTGGAGACATTTTCAGGTTTCTCTGCTTCAACAGCGTCCAGGTTTGTTGATTCTAAACATGCTGTTTTGTTTGTGCCATTCTCTTTTTCTTTCTTTTCGAGGTCCCTGAACACTTCATCTGATGTAAGCCTTGTTTTCTGCTGAGATGAAGAGTCACATCCAGCATTTTCTTCTGATGTACTTCTGGGGGATTCTTCTGTCAACTCAACTTGTAAATTCTCATCAACATCATCTCTCTTCTTATTTTCCTCCACATCCATTCTTAATAGTGCTATTACCAATTAAAGATCATTTGGTTTAGCACCTACAAAACAAAAGAGTTACTGTTAGTCTTTTATGCAACGTTAAAGGTTAAAATAATCAAATTTTAAAACTCTCATGCAATATAGAAAATTTAAATCATGGCAGGAAGAAAGACACAATGAAAGATATAAGGTGATAGTTTCACCGTCGTATCTATACCACCATCTAGTTACAGAGCTCTCACTGTAATGACCACCATGTGAGCAAACACTTAGATCCCATAGTTTTTATGTAATCAAGTAAACTTCTACATGCTTTAGACTTGGACAGGCAAACATGACCTTTGTTTCTGGAAGTATATTTGGGACACAAAATACTAATGGCTTTCAGGGAACTGGTCATGGAATATTTTACTTTTCCTGAGCTAGAAAATCAGCTTCCCAAATATAAAAGTTCACAGGAAAAATAATCATGACTGCAACAACAAGCAAAACAAAGCCAGCATAAATATGTTGGCTTTGTTAAATATTTTAAGTATGCAGCTTGCTTTCCTTCCTCTGCTTAGACTACCTGCTAAAGAGAAAGAGGAAAAACACAAATAGAACCATGTTCTAAAAGAATATGCTGCAAGTATAGCTTCCCATCATTCCTAAAATATCCTCTAAAACATCATTTCCTAATTGGAGAGGAGGGAAGAAACAAAAAGTCATGAAATTACAGTGCAGAGAAGGACAGTACCTTTGAGACCCAGCACAAACTTTAACCATTCAAATCCAGTTACCAGAAGCTTTTGCTCAACTGCCCAGTGTGACCCTCCTGCTCCCAAGAAGATGCTGCCACTAGAAAACTGATGCTACCAACACAGTTTATAAGAGGGATGGGGATGGGAAATCAAATCTTGACATTTATTACCTTTTCATTTTGATATGAAGCAACTGAGAATTGAAAATGCATTTCATTTTAACAGATGATTAAATACTAAATGTTTATCTATGTGCTTTACACTATGATTTAAACATCAATTTGCTGCAGATCCAAGTATTCAGTTTTTTGTTCAGTTACCCATTGAATGAGGCCATGACCACAATTGCAAGTACTTCCTGGCAAGATTAAGTAATTGCAATGTTGATACAGATAACATAGGGTACAAAAAGCTATTCAAGTACATGGTAAAAAAAAATAATTATGCTTAAATTTGAGGACAAAGTAGAAAAGTATTAAACTGAGAAAATAAATTCAAATCAGTTGGACTTATTACCCATGGAAGTAAAAACGTGTTTTCTTCTTAAGAATAATTTGTGGAAAGCCCCTAGGGAATTGAGTGCACATTAGTCTCATACATTGAACAGTTTTTCAACTATAGGTCTCTCATTGAGCTGAAGCACTGACCAAACCTATACCAAGCTAGTTATACCTAAATAACAAGGTAATAACCACTTGTAGATCACAAAAGCCCTTTGGAGGACCACAATATTGTCCCCTAAATATGGCTTTCTGATTCTTATGCTCTACTGGTTTTGTTTCTTCATAAAACCATGATGGAAACTTATCACAATTAGAAAG
Organism: Geospiza fortis; assembly: GCF_000277835.1. Classification (NCBI taxonomy): domain Eukaryota; kingdom Metazoa; phylum Chordata; class Aves; order Passeriformes; family Thraupidae; genus Geospiza; species Geospiza fortis. The sequence continues at coordinate 10,097,588 of NW_005054311.1, forward strand.
AAAACAGTCAGGCCTATATTCTCACTGGTATAAGTCAGCACACTGTTAGTACGTTCAAAAACACTACAGCAATTAATAGCAGGACCAGATGAAGCCTTTGAAGTGCAAGCTTACCCAGAAAAGGTTATAAGCATAGGTTATATCTGTTTGGATACAGAAGAAAAAGATCAGATGAAAATGATGTGGTTTAACTGCAGTACAGCTTTATTTATACAATGCAAAATATCAAGTTACTTCAGTACCAAGTGTCACAAGTCCATCCTTAAAACAAGCAACTGTGGGTTCTTTGCCTTGCTGCACCTCCACAGCAGGTTCCCAGCCCACCACCAATTGTGGGAAGAGCACCAATTGTGGGAACAGCCTGGGAAAAAGTAGCAGCTTTTCCTTTGCTGTACAAAACATTTTGCAATTTCGAACCAATTCTCCATCTTCTTTATAGGATACCTCCCTGTCAAACCATAAGATTTACCAGAAAACTTGTCCAGCAGTGAACTAATACTGGCATTGAACATTTCCACTATCAAAAGTTGTACTGGGATAATTAGAAGTTTCTCCATCAACAAAAATGTTGCCTTTTCTGCCACTCCCTCAGATATTCAGCTCACCTCCACTGGCCACTCGCTCACCTAAAAGAGATGTTTGATTATCTGCACACAGCCTCTGCAGTTTTATCCACATTTCTCAGCATTTGCTCAGTAACTCTCCAACAGAAGTTCATCCTGCTCTGTGCCCAGATTGCAATCCCAGTTCTGGTGTCCAAGCTTCTCTCCCACTCAACTGCACCAGTTATGGATTTTTCTAGTGTTTAGGAAAAAAATGTATTTTCTCTATTTTATCTTTGTAAGCTGTTTGTAGTAAGAACTACAAACTAGCTGCTTAGAAAAGTGAAAAATACAAAACATAAACCCCATATGTACTACCAATAACCTCAGTATGAAATTAAAATCACATGTGTAACACAAATATGCTAAGATGCCTTACACCCCAGACTTCTTGCCTAATTCCTTATCTCTGCTGTCACTTCATGACAAACATCTAGCATGCAGACTGGGACTGCCCTCTGTTCCATTTACAGGCAGTTCTCCTAATGAAGTCAACAGCCTCTCACCTACCCCCACAAGCAGCAAGCATTATCAAAGCAATTTCTCTCCAGCTGCACAGCAGGCTACCTGTGGCAAGGTATGGTATTGATACACCTTTACCAATTTCATCACTACCACACATCAAAGTTTCCATGAAAATAGTCTACCCCTGCACACCCTTCCCAAAGTTACATTTTCCTCCATCCCACTTCCATATAACCTGTTATATATAAATATCACTACATGGGAGTCTGCACCTGCATGAAACCAAAATCCAGAAAGTATTCTCTGTGAAAGAAAGCAACAATGATGCAGTTACTGCCGTTTCCCTAAAACTGACCCTATATTAATTAATCTAAGGAATTAAATAGCCTCCAATTTCTTTTACCTCTCTCTTAAAGTCGCCTGTAGGACAAGAGTGCATCTTCTGATATGCACTTAATGGCTACTATCACTACTTTTTGCTGGTACCATGACCAGCAATTTGTTGAGCTCTGCTCAGTTCTCACATCTCACACAAGACCTGGAGCACTGGACCAAGTCTTCTGCTCCTTCCTGCTACAGCCTTTGCTCAGATCACACTGCCATGCCTCTAACACAATTTCAGTAGCACATAGCTCAGCCTCCCTGATGGCAGGCTAGTGCCTCACGCCCAAATGCAGCTGTGGGCTCCTTCCTGCATGGATATATTGCAGGAATGGCTACCACTACTCAGGCATTCAGCACACCATTAGCTGGCTCTAGACAAAAAGAGCCTGTAGTGCTTCCTCTGCTGTAAGCTTCTCTCCCAAAAGCTCTCTCCCAGATTTGTCACCAGGTACTAGGACAATGGGGAAGAGCACAAGCTGATCATAAATCTGAGAGGTCCTAATCCTCTGTCTACCTAAACCAACTCACTTCTGCTCTCAACAAAGCTATCACACTAATTAAGGGCCATTCTGCAGTTGGTATTGTAATATAGAAGAATCAGTGCATTGGAGGAGGCATCAACAGCACTCAAAGTTTGGACACTCCCAGTGACCACACAAGGTCAAACAGGTTTCTTTTTGCAAAATTAATCTTGGATCAAACCTTAGTCTGGCACAGGGATCATCATCACAAGCAAATTAGCATCTGGAATTTTATTAGCCTAATCAAAGAACACACTCTAGATGTAACAAGTAACCCTCTGAAGCCACGGCACCTTAAGCATATGCTTAAATCTAACTCCTACTTGTGTGATTAAGTAAGCCTTTTGATAGCAACGTAATGCTGCCAAACTCGTACAGCAGTATGAATGGGGAAGATCACCTCTTGAACCACCTTATTCATGGACCAACAAGACTAAAATCAATGCAAGATGTAAACTTTCTTGTGTTTCCTGCTACCTTCATCTTTTAAAGTATCATCTGGAAACATTTTTACAAGTAACAAGTGCTTAAAATGTAACAATACGTAACCACTTCAAGTATTCCATAAATAAACCAAAATGTATTTATATAGGCTACAGGACTGCGCCAATGGTAATGGCCAGGTACAGCAGAAAACTGCACCACAGGATCAATCCCAAGCTAAGCAGACAGTAGTCAAATCCTTGTATTTCCATAGTTTAAAAGCTGTTTCTGTCAAACAGTGCTCTCTTAATATCATATTCGATGTTCAAAATGAAGCTGTTCTAACTCAAAAGTAGGTTGACTTTTGGTAACATAAATCTTTTGTTAATGTTCATATAAATCAAGTATAGCTGAACAGATCCTTAAAGGATATGACCAAAAATTAATTTGCCACATTAGCTTCAGGTTAACAAATTCTTCTGCTTGGAGACAGTCATACATTACCTAATGCATTTTAAGGTTCTTTGCAGCACAGTGCTGTACCTGAGTTTTGGAAAGAAACCTATTGTGGCCTCAAAATTTTTGCTCAAAAAAAGCTGAGCTCAATAGATCTATTGTAAATAGGTGCTCAAACACAGTGTTTTTCTTCAATAATTCTCTAAATATCTGAAAGAAGTGAAACATGTTTTTAAGATCTGCAAAAGCAGCATGTTTGTTACACACATTACATCTGCACAGCCCAACTACCCAAGTTCTTACAGAATGTATAAGACACACATTTTTAAATTGCAAGGGCATAATACATAGTATTTTGGCTATATCACATAAACCAATATAGCTAAAGATTCTCCCCTTTCATCTATTGGGATTTCCAAATCATCAGAATCGTGAAGTTTTTGTTTTGATATTTAAACTAATTTAAAAGACATCCCACAATCACAATTCAGCACCATCTCACTATCTGTAAAGTAGAAAATTCATACCAAAAAAAGAGAAAAATAGCACTTCTTGAGCAGCCACCACCATTTTTTACCCGATAACAACTCACTTTCGTATTCTTCGTACAAAGCTTTTTTGTATATTGACATAGTGTCTGGTACAGTTCTATACACAAGCATAAGTCATTTGCGGACAGAAGCTGTTTTCTTTGATGAAAATAGAGAACATTGGATTTGAGTGTTCTAATTTTTTACCACTGGTCCAAAAAACAGTATATAATGTCTTACTATGCCAAAAGGTGGAGACAGTGCAGTTAAGCTTTCCAGTGTAAGATCTGCACTGCTCTAATCCTCAGATGAAACTTAAAAAGTAGTAATCTTAAATTAATTTCAAAAGGACAACTAATTTAAAAATGATTGATAAACCTGTAGTAAACTTCAAAATTACTTAATCTGGTGGTCAATACAATTTTATTTACTTCTCTTTTTGGTCATATGCCAAGAGAAGGCATAGGGATGTTTACAGAAGAACACAAAAAACCAGTTTATTTACAAGTACTAACTTTACTGTTTTTTTATGCTAATCCTGGCATTAGAATTTCCAGAGCACTTCTCAGTCACAGTACTATTGTCTCCAAGTATTCAATGTCCAATCTGCAGCATTTGTAAAGGATGCGACATATGGAAAACAGTTTCACTTTTTTCCTGTAAAAATTCCCCTTTTCAGACAATTAGTACTTTCAATGAAATCATGGATTCAATGAAGCAAAATCATTTTAATGAGCTCCTTAAATAGTCTGCACAAAACTGCATGTTAACAATTCATCTCAACATACGACCTTTGTGTCAAACAAGCATCTTCTCAGGGGCACAACATCCTTCCTAAATCAAATCATATGTCTGTCTTATGGCCTTACAAAGTTACCTCACTTCCTTCTGAAAGACTAATCCAAGCTAACAGTCTCCTCAATAATGGAATACAGGAGACAATACGGTTGTCAACTGAAATTGAACAAAGATCACCTTTCTTTTGAGGAAAATTTTATGCTATCCGTTGCAAACATTTGTTTTCCCTTGCAGCTCAAAAATGCTGGACTTCGAGCATTGCATTATGAGCCTGTTCTTCACATAAAGCCACCACTTTCCTAGGACATGAAAATCTCCACAGGAGACTTCCAAATAAGCTGCAGATTATTAATTAGCTTCCAAGACTAAAGATTTTGAAATTTCCACACAGATCTATCCAGAATAGTTCAAGTGACAAAATGAAAAGCCCTCTGATAGTCATCCCCTGCATACCACTGAAAATGGGGAGTTAGCTGCACCCATTCATTTAATTTTCTCACAGTCATCAGAAAAAATTGTAACAACATCATAGGGAAACGCACCTGCAATACTACCCACATCCCGCTTGCTTCTGCTTCCAGGTGGGCAGAAACTGGCAACACAAAGGCTCCCTAGTTCAACATCCACTCATTTCAGAAAGAGCCAAATACTGCTAAATGCAGCAGGGACCACTGATTAGATCAGCTTTGAAGAGGAAGTCAAAAAAGACACACACAGATTTCAAGTGCATGCACATTCATTTCAAGTGCAGTCAGAATCAACAGGAATGTACGTGCAAGACAGAGAATCAGAGGAAATGCACTAGTATCTCCTAAAATTGTTATATAACCTCCAGATTTTCAATTTTTGAAAATTTAAGGTCTGTATATTTTGTATTTTAAAATCAAAGAATTCTGTTTGCAGAGCAACGCATACAGGTAACAATAGCAATAAAAACGTTCAATAGAAACTTCTGAGGATCCAAGAAAGACTGCATTCATATAGCACTGTGATATTTATGGATGAAAAGCCCTTTTTAAGTATTCGCAAAACACTTCTTTTTAGAGAGTTTATCAGATCCAGGAAAGAAATTTCTAGGAAAGAAATACCATTTTCCACATACACTAGTAAGTTCTGTGGTTTGTGGGAATTCTCTAAATTACATGCTTTCGTGCAAGATACAATTCTCGCCAAGTACACCAATTAAAAGTAGAGAGAAGCAAAAAGTAAAATGCAATTTGAATCCCTTTGTACTGTTGGCTGTAGTATCCTCTTAAGTACAGTGCACCACACTGGAATTCACCAGAGAAGTACACAGGCACTATCACAGACACCTGACAGAAATGTGGGAAGTCTTAAATTTTTCCTGAACTTTGGCAGCCAAAGATAAAAGCAAGTTGTAATGGCTTCTACTCGTAAATTGGCTCTTGTAAATTTTACCCTAGAGACCTGGTCCTAAGAAGCCCTATTTTCTCCTGTAAAAACATAAGGAATATGAATTCCCTAGAAGACTACTCTAGTGTTTAACATTTGTGAAGACTTACTAAATTTCCATCAACCTTTGCTCAAAACTAAATGCAAAAGACAAAAAAGGATGGCTTTGTTGGCCTCTTGCTTAAAACTACCATTTCATACAGAAAGCAACAAGAAGCCTCTACCATCACAGTCTGGGACACATTTCTCATCTAATGCTACTGTATTTACTGTAATCAGTTAAATTACCAAGAGAAGAATGCATGCAGTAATCAGTGTATTTATGGCCATGCTTCTCACTCTTGTGCACCCCGTTTGCCTTATCTGCTGCCTCTTCAAGAAGCTCAGCTGAAAAGAGCTGCACAAATTTTTGGCTAAACAGGTAACATAAAGACTTTGGATCGTTTGTGTGATAGGTTAACAAAATTTCCAGAAAATACGAAGTGTACATATGCTTCCAAAGAAAAGGGGACGTTAATAAAAATAAAAGCATTCTGATGACCCCTGGTGGCCACTACATACAAGGAAGTAATTGCATTCCATCTGAGAAAAGCAGATCAAACAGAAGAAAAGTCTTACATGTTCTATTGGTAGGCATATCTAAAGAAATGACATCTGATGTTATTCAATTAAAATATTTATTAGAATGTACATATTTACATGTCTATCTATATCAAATTACTGTGTTACAGTAGACATAGATACTCAAAAATTTAACAATTAGAAACAAATCCTCTTCTCTTCAATGAAATAGAAGTGAGCTTACTGGAAGTATTTCAGCTCAATCCTACAAGCCATACAAAATGGACTTTTTTTCAATTTTGATTTTCTAGCTGGGTTGCTCACATAAAACACAGGGTGTTGGGGAGAAGCAGAGTGGAAGCATGGAGCTGCCCTCACCAGGGTGCACTCAGAAGGGCTCTGTGTAATAGATGATGTCCCAAATGCCTCCAGCACAGGCAGTTCTCCAGCACACTTTAGGAAAGCAAACAAATCAGCCTCTCCTTCTTTATATTTATATCTTTATATTGGACTTCTACAAAAAAGTCAATATCCGTCATTAGGAATCAGTGTAAAAAGGTGATAGCTGTACACGGACCTCAGCTATGGAGAGGGTAAACCCTTAACATGCAGAAGAAAAGCTGCATGGCAAATCACACCTTTTCTCTTTAATGCTTTCCTGTAAAACATGCAAGCAATCACAACAGTGCTGCCATGTCCTCTGCAGCACAGAGAGGGATTTTTCCCCCAATAACTTAGATGATCATGACTGTGACTGAAACCATGCATAGCTATGAAAGCCTGGCTTCCTCCAGAAGTAACTGTTACATGTGTTCAGCTGAACAAACCCATGCTTCAGCTAGAGCCACTGCAGAACCTTTAATGCTATGTAGTTCTGTACTGAGAACAGTCCAGGGGTTCCAACTAACCTTTATCCTAATTTCCATCTGTGACACATCTGTCTGTGTCAGGAGACAGAAACCAATATAAGACAGCAATGGGAGGCATGCCAGTGTGACCGTGGCAATGGGAGTCCAAGCACCGGCAATATGGGATGATACAAAAATTATTGTTGTGTCTATGATAGGAGTCAAGGGATACTACTATGGCATACCATGGAGTCTTATCCTTTCCCCACCCTCAAACCCTTCACTAGAAGCCATGTAGCTACAAAAGCCTCCTGCACTTCAGCTGAGGAACAAAAAGAGGCTGAAGGCCAAGCAGGCTCCCACTTCTCCTCAGCAAAACACACTCTTGGTCAGCAGGTGGAGAATGAAGGTGAGTGAGGGAGAAGGCACGGCTATCCCAGAGAGAGGGGCCAGAGGATGCCAGAGCAGCTTCCACCTGCTATTGTAGCCCATATGATGAAACCACAGAATGGGTCCTAGGTAGATAGAACTGAAGGAGGGAAGGGATTGATGACAAGGAACATCCTCTTGCTGATAGCACCGTCACTTATAAAATAAAACCCCCATTTATTAACCCAAAGCATTCACACTTACTGATAGTTTGGCAACAAATACCATGAAGGTTTCAAAGCTCCTGCTTGTTAACAGTATCCATTTCCCTCCATGAGTATTTGTTTCAATACAACAAATTTGGTGCATGCATAAATCCGTGAAACTCAGCTCTCTTCCAGAACCAGCAATATGCCTAAGCATTCACTGTGCACAGTGATTTGTGTGAGGCACACATGTTAAACTGCATTCCTGAAAAAGGAATCACCTGACAACATTTTCATCTCCCCTGCAGGAGTGGAGCATGGTATGTAGCAACAGGGAAGAGTTGCACTAGCGACCACTTCCCTAATACCTACAAAAATTATGAAGCTTCATTCTGCTCTAAGAGCTGCACCTTGCTAACTGGTATCTTAAGTGTACAAAACCCTTTCTCTATTTCAAACCACACTGTTTAACAGCTACGCAAGACTGCAACACATTTCCTTCTGTTGTTGGTTTATCAAATCAAACTCCAATCTCCAGTCAGCACCACCATATCAAACATGGGAAATATCAGCAGTGGACCCCAAGGTGTGCAGAGTCTCTCCCTCTCACCAGAACCCAGCAGCCACACAGAGCCACTGCTAACCCCACTATCATCTGGTGTGATCAGGGTGGTACCACAGCCCTCCTCCTCCATAGACTAGGAAGATGTACCTGGTCAATGTGGTGGCCCCAGGCATGACCTTTTGCTCCCCAAGGCATTCCTGGACAGGGAGTGCAGATGCTGCTGGACCCTGCCCAGACACAGTTCCTGGGCATCACAGGAAGTCACAGAAGGAAATTGCAGTGCTTGGCTTGACCTTGCAGAGACTCTGTCTTTCCTCAATACATCATCACTCTTTCTCTCAGGGATGCTTTAGGAGAGTGTTATTACTAAAAATGCTACTAATTCCCTGAAAAACACCAAGTTGAAATCAATCCCACAAACTTTCCCAAGATCAATAGGTTTTAATGAACAGAGAAAACATACACAGTAGCAACCGCGGGCAAGTACCAGGAGACCAAGCTAGAGTAATAAATTGCACCTGCTCCAACACTTTCCTGGCAGGAAAAAATTGACATATCACTAAGCAGGCTGTTGCTCAGCTCAAACACCCACAGGATCTGAGGGACCACAAGATGGGTGACCCATGTGGTGACTTACCACAGCAAAGCACAGCCAGGACACAATGCCAGATCTGCCCCCTACAGAACGGCAGAGTTGGCAGCTCTTAGTTGATGGAGCAGCCCAGACCAGAGTCAGTCCCTCTGACTGCAGCCAAGGGGCTGCCTCCTACACTAAAGGGTCCTGGTACAGCCTGTTTATCTCTCAGACAGTAAAAAGAATATTTAGTCACCTGGTTCAGTCATCAACAGTCATTTTTCTAGTGTTCATCTTGGGAAAAACTTCTACAAGTTAACTCTTTTCCTAGCTGTTATCATCAATGGAAAAGAGACAACAGTGTCAAACTAAACCTTACTGTTAACAGAGCAGAAATGTTGGTTTATGTCTTTTACAGTGAAACCTAACATTAAGTGTGCTGTTCCATCATGAATTTTCTAGAAGACTTGAGCATCACATCCTATCTTTCCCCAAGAGCTATCATACAGACTTTCGCTTTCTAGTAAATTCCATGAGTATTTGATAATCAAATGCAACTTCTGTTTTGTCAGCTAAGCAGCCTTTCTCATCCTAAAGCACCAAATTCTTTTTACATGAAACAGGAAAGGAATTCACTTCCAACAGTGACCCTGCAATTCCATTTTACAATTTAAAATACAATTCCATTTTACAATTTAAAATTTTGGAGCAAATCCACCACTTTCCCAGGATTTAATATCTGATATTATTTCCATATACTAAACAATACAGAAAATTTCCCTGGTTGAACCCCTGTAACAGCACAAATCATAGCAATGTAAATAATGCAAAGGATCTTATTACAACCATTACACTCTTCTCATCAATCTCATTCCGTACTACTGTGTTAAGGACATCTAAGTATTATTGGGTGCATGTACAATGGAAAAAATAAATTATTACCCCTTTTAATGAATCTCTCCCAAAATTTTCCCTCTCCCTAAATCATAGAATTGTTTAGGTTGGGAAAGACCATGTTCATTAGGTCGAACTGTTAACCCAGTACTGCCAAGTTCACCACTAAACCATGTCAAGTGCCACATCCACATGTCTTTTAAATACCTCCAAGGATGCTAAGCTCCACCCTTTCCATGGGGAGCCTGTTTCAGGGCCTAAGAATCCTTTCAGTAAAGGCATTTTTTGTAAATCCAATCTAACCCCCCCCCAGTGCAACTTGATGCCATTTCCACTTGTCCTGTCACTTGTTACTTGGGAGAACAGACCAACCCCCATCTGGCCACAACTTCCTCTCAGGTACTTATAGAGAGTGTTAAGGTCTCCCCTGAGTCTCTTTTTCTCAGGCTACACAACCCCAGCTCCTCATAAGACTTGTGCTCCAGACCCTTCACCAGCTCCACTGCCCTTCTCTGGACACACTCCAGCACCTCAATGTCTTTGTTGATGTGAGTGGACCAAACCTGAACACAGATTCAACGTGCAGCCTCAGCAGTGCCGAGTACAGGAGGACAATCCCTGCCCTGCTCCTGCTGGCCACGCTATTCCCCACACAGGCCAGGAAGCCCTTGGCCTCCTTGGCCAGCTGGGCACACTCTGGCTCTTGTTCAGCCACTGTCCATCAGCACTCCCAGGTCATTTCCACCAGCAGCTTTCCAGCCACTCTGCCCCCAGCCTGTAGTGCTGCCTGGGGTTCTTCATGACCCAAGAGCAGGACCCAGCACTTGGCCTTGTTGAACCTCACAAAATGGCCACAACCCATTGATCCACAGCCTGTCCAGATCCCTCTGCAGAGCCTTCCTGCCCTCCACCAGATCAACACTCCTGGCCAGCTCAGTGTTGCCTGCAAAATGACTGAGAGTGCTCTCAATCCTCTTGTCAGATCATTGATAAAATATTAAATAGAACCAGCTCCAGTACTGAGCCCCGGAGAACACCAGTTGTGACCAGCCATCAGCTGGATGTAACTCCATTCACCATCACTCTTTGGGCCCTGCCATCAAGACAGCTTTTTACCCAGGCATCTTCATGCCACTATCTGTGTTTTAAATTACTTGAATACCTACTCATATCTAAATTCAACTGAATTCACTGGGAATAGGGCATTTGAAAATCAAGATATTTCTTTAGGTACTTAAAAAGGATTTGTAAAGTAATGCCATATATTCAGATTTCACTATTTTATCTACAAAACTTGTTATTCAGTATTAAATAAAATGGCATAAGCCCACTTCTTTTTAATTAAAGTTAGTTTATTTTTTGAAAACTCAACAATTAGCAATGCTTAGTTGCATTAATAACTCACTCTCCACAATGCTTCAATAGAAAAATTAAATTATATTAGATTATTTTTAATAACTTGTAGAATTTAAAAGTGCCCAGTTATAAATTAAAGGACTACAGAATAAAGGTAGCAAATGCACACATTCAATGCTATTAAAAGGCAGACACATGAGATCTCATGTATCTTGTGCCATTTGTAAAAAGATTGTTTTATTATCAGTGTAACTAATCACAATGAAGACATCTCTTACAATCAAAGACATTATAATGAATTTTCTTTACAGCTACAGAGAAATGGGATTTGCTGTTCCATATCAAACTAGAACAGGCTGTATAAATTCTTCTTCATATTTATTATTAAATGTAACTTTTATCTATAAAATCAGCCATGAAATATTAAAAACTGAAACAACAGAATTTATATCCTTTACTTAATTTAGTTTAAACGGTCTATTCACTAAAGAGAGGGGGAAAAAGGTTACATATGTATTATATAATGTGCCCTCCCCTCTCCCTCATAAGTGTTTCCATTATAAACCACCTAGTTTTTGGAATTTATACCTCAGCTGTAAAAATCCACTTCATATGTAAAAGTTGGTATACTTTTCCTTTTACAAATTAAAAAAAAATCTTTTTCAGAAGGAAGGCAAGAAAGAATGTGAGAGAAGAGAAGGGGAAAAGCAATTAGACTAAGAATTTTAACTCTTGGCCAGTTAAATTGGGTGGTAGGAGCCATCTGTTGTAATTCAGACCCATCTTCCCACCCCATCCTGTGAAGAACCACACAGAGATGGTCAGCTGGCTGCACCAGAGCCCCTGGGCAGATGGGAGCCAGGCACTGGCCTCCAGCTGCTGCTGACCTGCCAGGTCTGGCTATCTTACCCTACTGCTACCTCCTGAAGTCAGCTGTACAAATGGGAATTGGACAAATGGAAAATAAGTGAGAATAGCAAACAGCATTAAAATCACCTGTGTCAGAGAAGAGACAAGACAAAGCACATTAGCACATCTTAAAAATTACATATAGTCAAAACAGCCTGTAAAAAAAAGGGTTCTCACAATTAAAAGATATAAGACTTGAGAATTCAAGAACTGGACACTGGACAACATACAGTGCAATGAAAACTGAACAGAAAAATAAAGGCAGATAAAAACCATCAGAAATTCACACAAAGATTAAAAGGGTCTTATTTAAGACAGCATGGAAACCAATTCATACATAAGATGGCAGATTCCAAAATGAAGCATGTAATAAAGCAACAAGAGACAAGCAATATATGACCTTAAAGTGCAAGCTACAACCTACACTATTTCCTGCTAGCAATACCTTACTTTCAGCTTTTTCCTGGAGCACAACAGCAACATCTACCTTTATTTCCAGAGTCCCCATTTTACAGTTTGAAAGGAATAGAAAGAAGCAGCAAAGGAGTAAAACCTTGCATAGGTTCTCATAGTGCAGCTGGTAAGTTGGATGAGCTGCCAGGAGCAACAACCAAGCTACACCAGGTAGATGCCTGCAGACACTGTCTCAGGAGCACCAGGGAAGCTGGCAAAGACTTGAAGTCCGGAGATGCTCCCATGTGCCCCAGGAGATGTTGCACTCTTGCTGAGAGGAAACCATCAAGGCTGTGTGTTCAAATGTAGCCTTTATGTAGTCTTCAGCTAAGTTTATTCACCAGAAAAGTCTCTCTCTTGGCAATTCTTTAACTACAGCCCATGAGGACTATGTATATGTACTGCAACCAATTCCCACAACAATACAAAAAAGTAATGTCTATACATTCATTAGTTCTCTACAGTGATTCAGGCTTGAAGGCAGTCACAGTTTTAAAAACCTTCACAGGAAGACCTTTTAGTAGACTAGATTAATCTGGCATACACAGACAGCAGAGGATATTTCCAAAATATGCATAAAAAAACAAACACAGTAGAAAGATATTACCTACACACCCTTCTGCCACACACTCAAAAAAGGTAAATGAGCAAAAAGAGCTACAAAGTATTAATTTTAGGGATTTATTAGACATTGATATAATTCATTATTTTGATATAGCTTGATTTGCAATAGAGACAAACTGAGGAACGAGAAAGAATGAGAAGATTGGTGCTCTAAGGCAAACATATCCTTAAAATTCCAGACTCAAAGAGCAAAGGCTGCAAATGCAGTATCAGTTGCCAGTGTATGGAATTTATGTCAGATCACCAACAGGAAAAAAGAAAAAGGGAAAGGAAAGGCTGAACCAAGCAGCAAGGATCCTCTAAGGGATCGGATGGTCTCATGGCACAAAAAAAAAATCTGCACTCCATTCCCAAAATTCAACATTCCAAAATCACTCATGTCTGTATCTACCTGGTATGTTAGCCACTACTGTACTGCTCAATGTCAAGATTTAAAATGTCTGTATCAGAAAGTGAGGCCTGGAGTTTTAGGTACTGATATCTCACACCCAATTCAGAGAAGGAAGAAAAAAATCCAGTTCCTTCTCAACCAGCATGAGACAGCCCCTAAGCTAGAGAAAAACAACAAGCACAAGCCCAGAAAATGAGAGCTGCTAAATATGGCAACCGAGAGAAAAGACACTGTCTCTGCAGAGCTGCTGCCACATCATTTAGTGCTCACAAACCTGAGAAGCCTCATTCTTGTACCTGGGGCACACCTGCAGTGTGAGCACCCAAGCAAAGCCTCCTACTCCTCCAAACCTACTGCAGCTGCTCCATAACTTGCTGTCCACCAGTCCCAAAAACAGAGCCTGTTCAGGCCTGCATTTCTCATGCAGGGATTAGGAATCTTTTATGAAGAGTCACTAAAATCCACATTCACTCTAGAAACAGTTTTATACTTCATGTCAAAAAATGCACAGACTATGAGATTATTTCATTTGAATCCACTGTATTTATTAGAATTTATGATCACAATATATTCATTACAAAAAATATATATTGAACAAACACAAGAAAACATTTATTAATTGTTCTACCTGGCTGCTCTTATTCATTGGAAGGTCATAAAAAATCATTGGGAGTGCTTTCAAGAACTATTCAAATAAACATTTCTAGAAGCAAAACCACAACAAAATGGTTTTTAAAATTAAAGCATATTTTACAAAGTACTAAAATTTGGAGGAATACTGTCCTCAAAATATTCCTTTAAATTACCCCTATTTGGAATGACTGGCATGACTGTATCAGCCACACATTTTAACATTGCTTGATCCAGTCAGCGCACTAAATAATTAAAAATATACATGACTGAGCTTCAGTTTGACCTGCAGTGACTCCTATAGGTACTCTCAAAATTAACACAAGCACTGAATGTTACTAATCTTCAACTTGTAATAACTGATCAAAGAATATTGCCCTGTAATTCACTACAAACTAAAATCATAGGGCTGAACTGTGCATTTTCAAACAAGTGGTTTATAGCTCAAGATTTAAAATGCAAAGTTTCCATTATATTTAATAATTAAAATGCATGCTGTGTTATGGTTACATTTGGTGACTGGATTAGTAGTACCCCAACTGAGTTAAACAATGCCTTTTTCCTATTAGAGTTCATATTACCATACTGTCTATTTGTTTAAGAAAAGGAAGAAAAAAAGCACAGCAAGGAAGAAGGAATAAAAAAGAAATATGAATATCAAACATACTGAAAGACAGTGAGAACCAAGACAGCAAGAAAACCTGGTATCAGCAAAATATAGGCCAGCTGAAAGCAGAAAAACTGAAATATCTGTGCATTTAAAGTATGAAAACTTTTAATAAAAAGAATATTCTCCCTTTGTCAATAATGGTTCTCATTCAAAGTAAAGGGAATAAAGCTCAGTTTGTTTTCCTAGATGCGGTTGCTACAAATTGAGGGAATACAGACATCACTGTCAAAGAGCAAACTCTTTCAGGCTGTCAACTTCTTAATCAGGGTCTGACTTCACTGGAAAGTGTGAAATTATGTAATTATTTATGCTTTGCAATTCTGATGGTTTAAACAAATCCAGCACTATGAACATCATCTTTTATAATGCAAAATTCCTACTGTGATTTTGTTTTAGGGAATATACCTTTTCTTTTTTTCCTGTTCTTTCTAGGTGGTTTATTCAAACAAAATTTAAATATTATGTGAAGTATTCCTTTTCTCCCAAAACAGATCCCGTAGAGCTTAGAAACATAACATACAAGGATGAAAAATAACTGAAAAATAAAGTAAAAATGAAATCATGGCCACAGTGACATCAATTGAAGTTTTCTCAGCACTGTCGCTTATATTGCCACCCAAAACTCTCTAGCAGCAAGACTGAAGACCTTTGAGTACTTACAACAAATGCATAAATAAAATATTATTTGAGCCCATAAAAAGACATACTCCTTATGTCCCTGCACTTCCATGCAATATTTAAGTATAAACTTCAGAGATTAACTTTGTTTTAATTTCAAATATATTTTCATTATCTTGGTACCAGCAGCACATACAAAGACAAGCTTGTGTGCCTGAAAGCTGGCCTACTTCTCCCTCTATCATAGCTGACCTAATGTATTGCCTCTGCCTGTAAGTCATCTCCTCAGAAACCCATCCCCTTATAGAGTAAATACCCTCAGCATACAAAATACAAAGGTAGGCATTCTCTGAAATAAAAGTTTATTTAACACTCCCCACCAAAATACACTTTACTGAAATCAGCAACATCTAAATTCAGCATGATGTAAATGCAGAAGAAAAGAAAGCATTC
>NW_005054311.1:10113310-10121203 GCF_000277835.1 Geospiza fortis
TGGAAATGGAACCTGAATAGCCTGACCAGAGGTAGCAAAATGCATGGTCAGGTTTTCACTTGTCCTCTCCAAACAACACCTTCTGTGCCCAAAGATCTTGTGCCCAGAAGAATTTTTGGGGTTTGACAGAAGGAGCACTTTGTATCTCACCAGATGCCTGCTCCAGAGCAGCTGAAGGTCAACGCCAAACCTTTGTCAGCTTTCTCTTCAGCGCTTCCTCCCCTTCCCCCCTCAGGTTGCCATCCCTGTTGCAAACTCCTTGGGTGACACAAAGGAAAGGAGACAGGGAACAAAGCCTATATACAACCCTCTGCAGATATCAGAGGCACTCACAAAGAAGTCAAAGCAATACTTGCCAAGAATTTCTGAGCTACCTAGATTTAGAATGGCACTCACATTCACAAGTTTGCATTTTTAACACTCAAAGCCTAATGAGAAACAGCTAAAGAAAAAAAAGGGTATTTTTTTCATATAACATATCTGCCAAGTTGCAAGTACCAACAAGTAACAACACTGTATTATAAAACCTCTGCTCAAGAACCAACCTGGTTTTTGAGGTAGGATTTGGACAAAAAAAATTAAAATCCAATTTTATTTCTTTGGTTTTGTATGCAAAAATTATGAAATTGAGAGCTTGTGTCAGGTTCTGATTTTGATCATTTTGACACAAATTGAAAAAATTCTGTTAAACTAAATGGAAATATTCTGATCTATAGTCAGGTAAATAACATCAAATTCTAGTCCAAGGTTTTCTTTCCTTCCTGATTAAATTACATTAATGTACACTCAAAACAAAGCAACTACTGCTATTCCTGTTGTTTTTTTCAGAAGAATAACTTATCTGCTAAAAAATACTACCTGGATATAAACATGAAGCCACAAGGGTTCCTCACATGTCTGCCATCTATCTGAAGCCTTGCAACAAAGAGGCTTTTAGCAGTATCATAGTACGTGGACACCAACATATCATCCTAAATGGAGGCCAGAAGTCAACCTGCTTCTGTGAGGACCTATATGCCATAGTTTCTCCCCAAAATACTTTTTATTAACCTGATACATATATGAGACAGCAAAAACCACAACACTCTCTATTCTTACATGGAATGTAGCAGAAAAAGGTTCAACAACTAAATATTGCATCTTCACATTCTTGCTAAAAGGTTTGACATAGTATTCATTGCCATATTATTCCTAATTAGCAGTTTAAGCTTGTTAACAAGAACAGTTTATTTGAGGTAAACAGGAATTATCTTTCCATTGTATAGGTAGGACTTGTAAATAGGACAGCTCATAAATTCTAAGATGAGAGCAACTAGGAAACTATTCATTAAGGCTTGGGTTATAAATTCAAAACATGAAGCATAACATCCTTAAAGAAGATGGTTTTATTTTTAAAAGCATTCATTAGGCTCTCATCTTCAAGCTTCAGACTTGTAAATAATTTAAAATGAAAATGCGAACAACAGGCAGGGAAAACAAAACAAATGCAATTCAAATCAGCCCATTGTTGTACCAATAAAACTCAGAACAACAGAAACTAAGTTGGCAGATTCTGAAGACAACATCCAAAAAACATCTTTATGTACTGTTATCTTTGAACTTACATGTTGTGCTACCACTGGCTCCAATAAAAAAAAAAAAAATTAGCTCTGTCTTCTAACAGGCAGGCTTTGCCCAGTAAAGGATACACATGCTGAACTAGTAATTTTTGGTACTCATTGCACTTTATTCTGGAGATGCCAAAGCAAACAAACAAGCTGCAGTTTATCAGTGCTTTCAGATTTTATATTTATCCATTCTGACTTTTCAGAAATGTATATCCTATTAACAATTTATATGACATAACCCAAGAATAATCTTCCAGTTAAAGATTAAGGTAAACCTCAGTTTGCATCACATGAGGAGCATGGAAAGAAACAGCCTTTACTTCACAGGTACTGAAAATTAAAAGTGAAGAAGACAAAAGTAACAAATCAAACAAAAAAAAACAAAAACCAAAACACAAGGATCACTGCTGTCCTGACAGTGTATTCAGTGTCCCAAATCCAATGTCAATACATCCCTGCAGAAAGCATGTTACACACCAAGGAACCAGGAAAGTGCAACATTTTGCGTTCACTGAAGGTATGGAGTTTGCTATCCTTTTTTCAAGGACTTGGAACAATCCAACTTAAATATTCAACATCACTTAAACATTCAATGGAAGACAAGCATGCAACTGGAACTTCTTTTTCCATGTTAAAAGACCACATGGCACTGCAAAATGCAGAAGTGCCATATTCCTATGCCACGGCTCTTGTGAAGAAAGATGTGCATAGATGCAGGCTATCCCAGGAACATCAAGACATGCTCCTCAGAAGCATGGAAACCAGGAAACCTGACATTTGTCAGTCACACAGATGTCCTGCAGGGCTGCAGAACATTGAGCAGGAAACCTGGCACACCCAGTGAGCTCTGGGCATACAGCAGGATGACACAGCTACAGCACACACAGCCAGCATAGCGCTTTCCAGAGGCACCAACCCTCCAGGCACTACAAGAGCAGCAAGTCTGATGCCTCCACATGTGAACCCAGATGGAAAGGCCACCCCTGTCCCTGCTTCTCCCTCCAACACAGAAGTGGGTGGTGCCAACATGCTAGACACCATCAGTGCAGATAAAGTAAGTCTCCTCCTGATTAGGAGCATTAAAGCCAACTCTGCATGGACTATCTCATGTTCACAGCACATGTCTATAGCAAACGTTTAAATAAATCCAATCTAACCCATTGAATGAAAGCAGGTGAAGGTTACAGGCTCTCCCAGAGTGAGCCCAAGCTTGAAAACCTGACTAAAGAGAGAGCTCACATATACAAAGCCATACCAGAGCTCTTGAGGCCATCCAAATGGCAGCACAACTATCTGTCTTTGATTAAATCAGAATTCCTGTCAGGACCTCCACAAACTTCTCTGGAATGTTCTCAAACTTCTTGCTGGAATGTTTCCTACAGAAAAGCTTATATACCAGGTAACTGTATGGATTCCATAAAAAAAAAAAAAACATGAAACTATGATTTCTGCACAAAATGATGAATTAGTGTTACTATTCCGGTAAGTTTTGTTACCCCTTGTAATTGCAGTGGATTTTAACATTGCTATGTATTTTTTATGTCATGCTACCTATATTTTTGAGAAGAACTTTTGAAATTGTAAAGATGGGGCTAAGAAGAGCAAGAAACTTTATAACTACAGCGAAAGAAAGAAATAACAGCTAGAAAAGCATTTATATATGCACTTGTAGCAAAATATACCTATAGAGATGTATACATTCAGATCTATATACTGAAATACTGTATATCCTAACTCTGTACACCTCCCCCTGGGCCACTGCGTACCTCACACACACATAACAACTTGTATGTCTGGACTCAGAAAGGCAGAGGCAATTAAAATTTATGCCCGCACCACTAAGGATCAAAAAACCTAAAACACTCATGGCCTCACAGCCCACTTAAACAAAACCCATACAGACAGCAGTTCAGTAGCAGGCCACACTACGGAGAAGAAAGGTCAGCCTGTTGCAGAACAAGCAAACAAAACAAAACAAAGCAAAAAAAAAATTAGCAATCAACAGTTCTGCTAACACAGGACTGGAAAGCAGTCACAATCACGCAAACAAGCATTTCACTTTTGGAACACCATTAGTGCCTGTTTCTTAAAGGCACTTAGGTCATTTCTTTCTTTGTAAGGATGTGTATGAATTGGGTAGTAGGCACTGCTATTTTCCTTTCCTTACTGAGGAAAAAAGATAGCTAGGTTTCTTTCTGCTATAAAGCTACAGACTGCTGACATAAGTTTGGGACACAACTTTCCTTTGTCTTCACGTGTTGAAGAACTGAGATGAACTAAAATACGAAAAATTCCATATACATTTAACATAAACACCTGCAACAGGCTACAGACTGTTCTGTAACTACTGACTCTTCTCTGGCAGATGGCAGAAACAGGATTAATGGCATTCACAACTGCAGAGCAGGAAAGCATGTATGATTCCCCTGTTTTAAACACACAACTCCTTTCTGCAAAGCAAAAAGTTACCTTTGAACCTTCTGCAGATGAGAAATTGGAAATTACATTAAAATCTTTTCACATTTTTTGCTTCTTCACTAGTTTTATACACACATGCTAACAAACAATCTCAGTTTATATGTTAACACAGCACATAATGACCAAAAAAATTTTAAAATTACAGTTTAGAAGTACGTATAGGCATATTTGAACTTTCATACATGTTTGCATGACCATGTAAGAATGTCCACGGCAAAGCAAACAGACCAAAGATAAAACCTCTAAATGGTACTGGAAAGATTTTGCATGAACTTTGACATCATGGGTCAGGCAAGATTTAAGCAGTTTGCAGTGCCAGGTCCCATGCAACCCTACTCCTAACACATCCTCTCCAAGACAACCATGTTGACAACCCTGTGCTTGTTAGTACTGAACATTGTACTTGCCTGAGAGAAGTTGGCCTCTTCTCCCAGGCAACCAGCGACAGGACAAGAGAACACAAGTCTTAAGCTGCACCAGGGGGAGTTTAGGCTGCACATAGGGAAGAGTTTTGTGATTGGCTCTTGGAATGGACTGCTCAGGGAGGTGATTGAGTCACTTTCCCGGGAGGTGTTTAAGGAAAGACTGAACTCAGCACTTAGTGCCATGGTCTAACTGACGTGGTGGTGTTGGGTCAGAGACTGGACTTGACCTCAAAGGTCTTTTGAGAAAGAACATCAGTTGATTCTGTGATCACTGGTGAGGCACAGTGCTCATTTCCTTCATGTCTTTGTGTCCACCAAGAACTGCTGTCATTGCTTCTGCTCCTTCCACTCCTGGTGCACGAGAGAAGCAGTGTCTCCATGCCTGGGCTGCTGCTGGCCAAGGCTGCAGAGTGATGCAGCTGCACCTCGGGCAGCAGTGGCAGTGCTGGGTGGCTGTGCTACCCCAAGGTGGCAAGGCCAACACAAAGCAAGACCTTTCTGGGGTAGAAAAATAACCATGAATGCTGAGCTGGGCAGCTGCTGACCATCTGTCAAAGTGAAAGCACCACTTCCATTTGACGCTCTCACGCAACGCAGAGCGCATGAAAGAGACCACTCTGCCGCATGTCTGGTTTTGAGAACAGCTGAAGGACACACAGCCACTACATCAGTTCAATCACATCATCTTGTCTTTCTCACCAAGCTTTCAAAAGAGTAAGTTATGCTTCAGATTTCAATCTAAAAGGTCAACTTTTTAGTACCTTTAACATGCACCATAACACCAAGGCATTAATTAAATTTCAATGAATTACTAGACCAAGTGTATCTGAAACCAGTGGTTTTATTTGACTGGTAGGATCATCCATCCAATGAAACTTTTCTGTTTTCCTGAGGAAGAGAATATTTAAATTCTAAATCACATTAGGAAATTCAAACATAGGAGCCACCGAACAATTCCAGTTCAACCATATTTCATGTGCCAGTGTGTCTGTAAATTCCATCTTATGCACAAAACCCCAACATTGTACACATTCAAAAAATTTAAAAAAAATAGGCAAAGCAAAGCCACCTCATTCTAATGCTGTGCACACTAACAAGAAAATGCTGTTCTTCACTACAAAAGATTGGGTTTAATGGAATACTGCAACTGACATCTCCTTCACACACATTTTATCTCCAAGTAACGTTTTTCTATAGACACAACACGGGTTAAGTTTTAAAAGCATTTCTAACAAAGAAAATTCTCATGCAAATAAATTAGAAATCTTTGATGCTGTTACTATACAGTAGTTCCTACAGAAGAATGATAGTAAAGGATTTAACTCGAGTCGTTTGAATTATATTTCCCAAAATGCTAATAAAACTGACATGTTTGAACATACTGAAAAAGTCACAGTCCATCATCATCCTGTCACATCAGTGCATTTAACTTTTTCTAAAATGTATGGATTATACAATTACTGCCAGGCTCCATATTTTATATATAAAAGCTACAATCTGATTATATGTCCACGCTGAGATAATTGATGAAATAAGGACGGAATGACTGCAATGTTACTTCCATGATGAATGTAACTTGCTGTGACTAGTGTAGGAGATTGCAAGAGAGACCCAACTGAAGCCTGTAATTGTCTTCATCTTTCATGAAGAGGTGTGACCTGGGAAAAATATAGATCCCAACATCCAAAGCTCCAGCCTCATACAAACATCTTGATTACTCATGTTCTGATACAGGAATGGAAAATTTATAGTCTTCACATGCCACACCTTTGGGGTATTAAGGTGAGAATCACAGGGAATTACATCCAGTGTTTAAATTGTATGTTAGTCTGTTATGGTTTCTCACCACCAGAAAATCCACCACCGCCACTCTTACCCTTGCACTTTGGGATTCCCATTATTTACCACTCCCTAGGTGTTACCACTGTCCTTGTCATGGATGAGCATGAGCACGTGACAAAGCCAAGGTCTTGCAAGTCTGCATCTGTACAACTACACAAAGAAGCAAAGAGAGCACAGGAAAACAGAAACAAAACCTTTAACTTTATAAATTCTAAGATCACTACTAGCCACAGCATTCAGATCACAATTTTTTTTCCTTCCCCTGACTAACATTACATTTAATCTTAACACTGTGATCCACAGGCCACACTAGTTATTTGAAGGAGCAACAGGAAACCTTTCACAACAGCTCAAAGTAAACAGGACAGGACACAGACTCACAGAAAGGCTTGGGTTGGAAGGGACTTCAAAGATCACCTAGTGCCAACACCTTCTGCAAGAGTCAGCTGCTCAGTCTCATCCATCCTGGCCTTGGAACAGTTACAGGGATGAGGCATCCACAGCCTCTCTAGGCAACCTGTACCAGTGCCTTTCCACCCTCACACTAAACAATTTCTTCTATATAGAGCACATATAGATAATAACCTATCCCTCAAAGGCCACCCAGCAGTTCTGGTTTCATGATCTTTCCTTCTGAAGACACACACACACCCTCAGAGGTGTATTAACATTTCTGCGTTGTTTATGGGAACTTGCTTTCCCTGCCACCATCTGACAGGTTCCCTAGGGGTCTACTCTGACTCATTAGATCAAAGCCACGTCGAAAATCAGAAGACTCTTGAGAGCACAGGAGGTGCTCATGATTCAAGAGCCCGACCTCCAGAGGAGGGCAGTAGTCCTGCGAGGAACAGCTGAAGGAGCTGGGATAAATCTCGCTGAGGTGCGATTTGTTTAGCCTGAAGGAGGCTCAAGGAAGACCTTATCATTCTCTACAACCACCTGAGAGTACAGTAAGGCCAGGTGTGGGTCAGCATCTCCTCCCAGGCAACCAGCAATAGCTTGAAAGGACAAAAGCCTTAAGCTGCACCAGGGAAAGTTTACACTGGGCATCAGGAAGAAATCTTTTACTCAAAGTGTGATTAGACTTTGGAACGGACTGCCCAGGGAAGTGACAGTTACTGTCCCTGAACGTGTTTAATGAAAGACTGGATATGGCACACAGTGCTATCTGTTGATTAAATGGTGTTCGCTGTATCAGAGGTCCTTTCCAACCTACTTCTGTAATTCTGTGACTGCTCTGCCTGGTGACTGAAGCAGAAAAAAGGGAAAGTAGCAACAACCCTTCCTTTATCCCTTACAAGAGCCACGTACAGAGCCCCTACAGTCACATGTGTTCGTCCCTCACTGTCAACCGCTGCACTTCTCAAAGCTCATCCCCGCTTATTCTACAGCAACCTTCGGGAAAGGAGGGGAAATGACAAACGGGGGGTTCGGGCGGCTGAAACCGCTCAGGGCAGCGCCAAACCCCGCACGCCGCCACTCCCGAGCGCCCTTCCCGGACCGACCCCGCCCCGCCGCGCCTGCGCAGCCGGCACCGCGCC
>NW_005054311.1:10122269-10134607 GCF_000277835.1 Geospiza fortis
GGCCTCTGCCCCTAGGGCAGCCCCCGCGCTGGGTTCCACCAGGCTAACCTTGGGCCGCACAGGGCTGTGCATAAAGCTGTGCTACACATTCTCACCCCGCGTCGCGCCGCAGCGAGATTTGGATCTGGTCCTTGGGAAACCTGCTCTGCAGGAGGAGGGGGAAACAAGTCCTTGACGCACAGCCCGCAGCCGTTCACTAGGGTTATCAGAAAGGTGTCGACAGTCCAAGCTATATTAAAATACCTTTCAAGGAGTGCAGTTCAAGGGAGAAACAGTTGAAAAAAGCAAGAGGGAGGCAATTGGTAAAGTATTTCGTATTTTATAAACTCGTGAAGAAACTGATGATAAAACCCTAAGTGTTCTTTCCCTCCTCTTAAGCCAAGTCACATGAAAAAGCATAATATCAAAGCAAAGAAGCAACGTGTAAAGAGTCTTCAGGTGCCTGTGGTGAAATGCAGTTGCTTTTTTCACAGTGTCTTTTGATTTTTAAAATGCAGGTTTCCCATTTATCACTAGTAGACCGTATCTTAGTTAAACAGCTTTTAGCATTCTTCAAGAGTGCAGCACAGAGACACGAGGACAGAACGCCTCTTCGGGAATAGGCTTGCAGTTCATTGACTTTCCAGCGACACAGTGTGCACAGAGTTTACCAACCAGAAGTGACAATTCACAGTCCTGTTCAGCCAGTTAGCCACTGGCTAATCTGCTAAATTCATGGCACAGCAATGCCAATTCTCTTGTGGGTTGTAAAGGCTGTAAGAATGGGTTAAAAACAAAGCAGTTGCTGTGGCCTGAGCCCTTCATTGAAGCAAAGTGGAGCACCCCAGACTTTACCAGTGTCTTGGGAAAGATCTGAAATGAGCAGACTTTAAAGCAGTAAAGTACCGCATAGGACATTGGTGAGAGAGGGCTATTTCCTTGTCCTGTACCTAAGGGTTATAGTACAGAATTTAATTGTTCTCTGTATAATAGGAAATCCACACAGAATATGGCTAAATTTGTAGTAAAGATATCTGTGGGATTTTAGGTACATATTTAGATTTAATCATTTGAAGCCACTGGCAGTTGTAAGACTAATATAACTACGAACAATCTGATTGTTCTGGATATTTTTCAGCTTGGGGAAAAGAGGTAAAATAACCTTTTGATGTCCTTGAAGCTCAGTTTCTCTGCAGTTTACAAATTCCTTTCATATGGCTTATTCCTTTCATATGGCTTTAAAGATTTTTAGATTTGGGTCTCAGGTAACAGCAAGTGAACCTGCCTGGTCCATCAGTTCTTTCATCATTTGTTTACTGAGAGGAAATACACTGGAGAAGAAGACACGACCTGAGAGGTGGAGTCTTACAAGTTGAAACATTTCTAACAAAATGAAGAGAGGCAGCATATTTTAGGAATAGCCTGAAGAGGGAGCCATTGGTATGGGACAAGTAGCAACTAAGGCAGAATCGCTGTTAATCTAAGAAAAAAATCATACCTGTACCAAAAATAATTAATTTTATTTTGCAGTTATAAGTGGTATTTATTAAATGTTTACATCTGTGCATTTAATGTTCTGGCTTAGGTATATACAGAATACTAAAGTTGTGCTGAAAAGTGGTTCTGTGTTCTGAAATAGTTCCACTAATAAAGATATATTAGAATGCAAGCTGAATAAGTCATTGAGTAATTAATAAGAATTTAATTATCTAATAAACTAGTTTATCAATGGATTGTAAATATAGACTATATTTATTCTCTAACAGACACTAGGAACGATTCTGCAGTTGCTGTATTTCTACCACACCAAAATACTGATTTTGCTAGAATTGTTACTCATTCCAAGAGTAGTATCAGCACTTGACTTAGCTGTGTAACTTAAAACTCTCCCTGCCTTTCCTACTCAATATTCTGTGTTTGCTCTTGTACAGAAAACACACACAGCTTTGTAACTACTACTACCAGAAGTCAGACATTCATCAGGATAACGGCAGTCACCATAATACTACTTACCAACTCTAAATCAGGGGATTTCCCACCAGAGATGTTGAGAAGAAAAATCCCCATGACTCAGTGGTGATCTCATAGGTAGAATGTCGCTGGCAGGCCCTCCAAAGGACTGGTGGTGTCTGTAGGATATCAAGTTAACCACTACTGTTTTTTCACTGAGTCACAAATTTTTTAAGAAGAGTTGCATATACCTTTAGTCTGCAGTTCCAACCCCTAAGAAAACATGAAACAGAATAATTAGGATGTAAACACCAAGAATCTTTTTAGTCTCAATTACCTATACATATATATACACGTGTATATACCTTCCCTTTTTTAAAGCAAGTTATTTTGCCCATTTTTCAAGATGTGTGATTCAAGAAGCAAAGTGCAATATTCCAGTTTGATTGACCTGCTGCTGCACGCTGTTCAAACTGATGGAATTTGCTTTAGTCAGCATCCTTGAAGGCATTTAAAGGACGTCTAGATATGGCACTTGGGGACTTAGGGTTTAGTGGTGGACTTGGCAGTGCTGGGGTAATTGTTGGTTTGAGAGGAAAGTTTATGTCTCTACACACAATTTGATGGGTGAAGGTATGGCTGTTAACATCTTTGAAATGGGTTTTAATGTCTCTACGGACTTGGGGCAGCAGGTTTGTTGCAGAGCCCAGGCAGTTCTGCTCCTGAAACAGACAAGGATCTGCACAAGCCTGAGTTTTTGAGCTTTGGGGTAAAATAGTTCATTCAAGGGGGGAATATGCGATAGGCGGTTCGGGCAGGCTGTACCTTCCTAGTGCCTCAGCCAGTGGGGAAAGGAATTTGGGCAACATGGGGCCAGGAATTTGGAATAAAAGGAAGCTGTGCCCTCCAAAACCTCGAGGGGAAAAAACTCGGCAGGTGTGTGTCTCAGCTGACTCCCTTTTTCAAATAAAGTTGCAGGACTCCTCTGTCCCCTTTTTGGACATAAAGCTCTGGCATTTGTGGATTTTCCTGACAGACTCGATAAAGGTATTTTTAACAGTGGACAATTTCAATGAACAATTCTGTGAATCGGCCGTGGTCCTATGATCCTGCTCCCTCACTGGTGCAGCACCACTGTGATCCATGGCTCAGCTGTTCCGGCACTGCTTCGGCCGAAGGGCGGCCTGGGCAGAACACAGGTTCTGTGTTCTGGTCAGCTCGGCAGGGTCACAGCGGGACCAGGGCACTGCCAGCGCCACACCTGAGCACGGGTGGGCTGGCTGAAGCCGGGTGGCTGCAGCTGCCATGTGGTTTTGTGGGGAGCTGCCCCTGTGGAGGGAACTGTGACGGCAGGGCCGTGGCCCCGCGCCCCCCCCGCTCCGCAGCCGGGCAGCCACGACAGCTCTGGGAACCCGAGGAGGAGTGGCCGCGTCAGCGCACGGCTGCACCCTTGTGCCGCCGAGGTCACACTGCCCGTGGCACCCGTGCCCGCTCTGTCATTAAAGGCTGCACCTTCTGACTCACTTCGTGTTACCCGCTGGGTTCGCTGCCCAGTCGTGCCAAGGAACTTGTTTGAAGTACAAGTAGTTAACCATTTTTACATTAACAAAACTAGGTAGTTTTGTACCACTGCTAGGTACCTTTTGTTATTTTTTTGTTGTTGTTGTTGTGGTATAAAGAACCTTATGCAGGCAGGTAAAAATGTAGTAAAATTATGTGGTTTCCCAACTTTTCCTGCTACTGTAAGTGCAATATAAATGAGAAAAATAAGAAAGAAAGCACCTGAGCTTTAATGGAATACCTACAAAGGATTAGTTTGAATTTCTTGTTATTACATAAAATCTAGGGGGGAAAAATATTTTTGAGCTGCTTCAAGTGATTGAAAGGGGTTTTTGCAATTAAAATACTTTTATAGGTGTTTAAGTTTATAGATAAAAGTTGCAAGAATTTGAAGAAAAACAAGATAGTGCTTGAAGTTCCCCCACTTAACGAAAGAAAGTAAAAATGACTGCAAATCCTTTCCTTTACCCCCCAAATGATGCATTATCCAGGCCTAGTCTTGCCAATAGTATTAAAGGCTTTCTATTCAGCCTGCAGCACAGAAGAATGGGGGCCATGGGTGTCTACCTGCACGTGCACAGAGAGGTATCTTCACAGAGGCACTTGAAGAGTCACGTGTGATCTTTCATCAGATCCCATGAATAATTATTCATCCTGAATAATTCATCCTGAATAATCTGAATTATGTTTCTCTAAAGTCAGATTACAGTCCAGGTGAGGGGTGGTAAGAGAACTGTGTAACATCTATGAGATGTAAAAGTCTAAAACAGTAGTGATATAGGTGTCTGCTCAGTGTCACAGTAGCCAACCTCTAAAAAATAAATAGTAATAAATGGTCATAGAAAGCAATTGTATATAAGCACCAACAACTAAACTGTTTTGCATACACAATACAAATCATGCAGGCAGGAGACCTCACTTAAGTCTCCGTGCGTGCAGCTTTCTAGATACAAACATCAATATCAATATACCATTAAATCAGATGTGGGCTTTTTTTTCATGCTGACAAATAACTGACGTTACTTGAAGCACACAGGCAGAAATTTTACACATGGACCTTATCTTTAAGTCTTCAAGATGTTCCCTCCAGAAAATCCAATGTTAAGATACATCAGCACCTCTAGAACACTGCAGGTGAAATATCCTTTTTCCTGAGCCCATACATTTGGTGTGCACTTTAAAAGGGTGACGTAGCCAAGGGACCACTGACTGCCAATTCTAGCTTGTTCACCAGGAGTGAAGCTAGCACAGCATCTATCATGTTTTTGTTTGTTTGCTTGTTACTTTGTTTAAAATGGACTTTTCATTCCACTGTTTTTCAATAAAAAGTGGACTATATATAAATTTTGGTGTCCAGTAGCCTTCAAAAAAGGCAGCTCTAGAAAGGATGCACTTCCAGGATTTTACTGGTCCTTCCACTGTGATTAAATGAAGCTTTCTCTTTTGAAGTTGCCACTGGAGTGTTAGGGTTGCTGCCAAATTGAGGGCGTTAACCCTGCCTGTGGAATTTGATGGCTTGTCAGGAAGGCAGTAATGCACAGGAGACAAGTAAAGCAGTACTAGCTCTTGGATTTCTAATCGTAAAAAAAAAAGAGTGATGCAAACCTACATGAAATTCATATGAGGGCTCTGCCACCACTTGTTTCTTCATGTCAGGAGTGTGTCATGTTGATTATTTTCAGTTTTCTATTACAGAGATTTTACAGTTTCAATTCTAAGCTCCCCTTCAGTTCCACAATTGAAAAATAAGCGTGATGTTTGAATTATTCTTACAAATATAAAAAAAAGAAATAAGAAAATTGTAATTGCATTGGAAGGATGGGGAACATGCAATTGGCCAACATGTCATGTTATTTCATAATGAGAGATCATCAAAATGATTATGAGACAGGTAGCAAAGTCTGCATTATCCACCCATATATCCACAACATCTGGTTTCATTTAACCACGGATATGTTTAAGTCCGTCTGGAGGCCAACTCTGCCAAACCTCCAAGGATTTAGTTTTCTTGTACTGTGGGTTTTTAATAAAAATTCATCTAATTTTAATAATAATTTATTGCAGTGAAATGAGAGCCATTTATTATCATGTATTGTCTCTTATGTGTGAAGATGTCCAGCTTGCCAGAATTTACAGCTCTGCGACTGTATAATTAATCTCTTGCAAACTTACAAAGCAAGTTTCTCAAATAGACATATATCTCAAATACAAACATCAAGTACATTATGCATCAATACATTAAAATTTAATGTGGTAGCAGATCAGAAAATAATATGCAAAAATAGTTTGCTACATGAAATAGAGATTTAATCCTTATTTTTCATCTTCACTAAGTCAACATATTATCCACCTGACACACGCATCCTAGTCCTGTTAGAACTACATCCACTGAAATAAGAATATGTTTATACTGTTAGTTCTAAAGGAAGAATTTTCTGGTTACACAATGAAATTCTCAAACACTCATCAAGTAAGGAATATGACCTTTTTTCTTTGCTGTTGGGATGCACCTTATGCAGGGTGGACTTTGGTGCTTAAGCAAGGTTTTGTTTGGTTTTTTTTCCCCTCCCAAGAGTAAAGTTTCTTAGCAAAACTAATCCAAATTTCACACCTGTGGAAGTGTGTTTGCACTTTCACTTATGTCTTTAAGTCCTTAAAGACACACCTGTTGCTCCTGCCTTGAGGAGTGAATGTGGCATGTTTCACTCAAAGAACCTGAGTGAAATTGCATAACAAAATACAAGCACATTTTCAGATAGTATTTACAATTTTTAAAACTCTGTGAGAGCTGATCAAGTAAGTAGGAACTGTCTCCATTGTCCTCCATTCAAACAACCCATTCCGTGTGACAACCAGCTGAAAAGTGGGAGCTGCTGATCCTCCCATTACAACAGACAGTGACTCACCTCTTTAGAAGGAAGTGGAAATGTTGAAATGACTTCTAAGTGACTTCAGGAAGAAGACTCACACTGGTTCAAATTCATAGCTGAAAAAAAATCTGAAAAGAGGTTTTAAGATTGCATAGCACCATGCTTGTGTTGTTAGCAGATAATTTCCTGGTCTACTTGTATGTAATCTAATGTAGCAGCATTGCAGAAAAAGCCTTGCTGCATATTTGTCAAAATTATCTGCAACACAGAGGTGTTCTTCATACACTGTTCTGAAGAATGCAAGTGAGAAGAAAACTGAAATATCTGGCAGTAGAGCAAACCAGACAAATATGCACTCTGTTAACAAGGAACTGTTCATATTTTTCTATTCATATATTTGTTTAAAATATTTAATGACACAACTCCTAAAGGGCATGATGTGTCTCCAGCTCCAAATACAAATATACATGGAGTTGGACTCAATGATCCGTATGGGTACCTTCCAATTCTAGATATTCTATGATACAAGGTGAAAACTTGAAAATCAGTTAAGCTTCACCTTGAAGCAATAAGTGTCTAACTTTACATGTCACTTGCAGCTGGAATGTTCCAGCAGAAACAAGGGAACTCATGGGTCTCTGACACCAGCCACTGTGGCATGAGCCTCTGTGTCACACATAAAAGCACAGTTGCACAATCTTCCCTGTCTAAATATGGACTATGAACGTCCTTAACTAGTAAGGCATTTTAGAACATTTTGTGAAACAAGTCAAATGCTGTATTCTGAAAGGAATAACGAGCAGGAGTCAAAGTTAAACTTCTTGGGAGTAGTGTTACTGAAAAGTAAAACCATAACTACGTGAGTAAGCCTAATTTCCACTTTCACAGGCTAAGCAGATGATGACCTGATTAGTTCTCAGTCTCAGGAGGCTGCTCATCTCTCATGCCTTCAGCTCCTATTGTCAGCATCTTATTCTCCATGATTTTAGCTGACACACTTTTCAGTCTTCTCTTTTGAAACATTACTTAAGGATTAAAACCTATGTTTATCTAATATAAAAAGCGAATTTCACACTTAAACCCACTGATTTGAAATGGAAATTTAAATGTTCTAATTTATTCTTTCACATTATTAATCAGTACAAAAATATGATCCCACTCTTGAGCGTTCAGTTCCCTACAACATGGATGTACAGCCTACAAGAAAACGGAAAACTTGTGCCAAGTCTTCCTCTACCAGGGAAATGGGCAGAACTTGACCAGCTGCGTACAGGCACCTAGTACTGTTCAATGTGCTCTGGGGTCTGTGAAACAGTGGCACAGGCTGCCCAGAGAGGTGGTTGGATGCGCCATCCCTGGATCATTTCTGGTCAGCTTGGATGGTGCTCTGAGCAGCCTGATCTGCTTGATACTGCTCATTGCAGTGGGCTTGGATTAGATGGTTTCCAAAGGTCTCTTCCAAGCCAAACGATTCTATGATTTTATGATCCTTAAGGTCCTTTCCAACTAAAATCCTTTTATTATCCTGTGATCCAGGTCTTGATATCTGTATCAAGCTTTCAGAGATATAGATTCTGCTTTTGGACATCTCCACAATGTTGTTTTCCCATTATTCAGTCATTACTAAGAAAAAGCCTGAGTCAGAATGGACAAGATTTTTTCTTTTTTAAATCAATAACTGGATTAGATCTTGGAAGTGTTCATATATATACAGTTACGTACATATGTAACATGCATATGTAGACACACAAATTGTACGTATGATTTCTGTAGTTAGTTGGTCACAATTTGAGAATATCTAATATGCTCTGACATGGAATATGGCACATCTAGAATAAGGCTAACGAATAGAAGCAAACTTTAATCCTATTTCTAACACTAGTATTGTGGAGTTATCTTTAATTTACTGTGGCAACAAATAGCTGTTAGTGCACCCAAGAAGAAACATGTCTAGAAATGTTGTATAACACTACAGACCTTAGAAAAATGCATACCTTTTTTTTCACAAGACTGATGAGATGCTGCCCAATATTAAAAAAAAAAAAGCAAAGACAGGGTGGATACTCATTCTTGATCTAAGAAGGAAAGAGTAGCTCTCAACACTCTTGCGGGCAGAAGTTGCTTTCTTAATGCTTTCTTTCTTTCATGGACAGGAGAATCTGAAATTGAAGTTTTATGCTCCTTCTCTCCTCTGGGACTGAAGGAGGCATGGAGATGGTCTGCATAATTCAGTGGCCCACTGTTTCCCTCACATAGTTTTAACTTGACAGTAAGTGGCTATTGCAAACCAAACCTTATTTCAGTGCACTGCCCTGAGAGTACCTGTGCTTATAAAATGATGCTCTTTTTTGGCTCTATTTTATTTGTCATCCCAAAGAGCAACAGTAAAAACTAAATAAGCCCATATTCCAGCATCATAATGTTGTAGAACACATAGCATATAGCATAGTGGTATTTCAGAGCAGTCATATTCCTAAAACACAGTCTCCATCCCTCTTTTGTGAAGAAATCTGCCACCTCCATCTCACCAACTTTCCAGCTCTTCTGCCAAAAGGGGTCATACTTATGCGCAGAGCTTTCTTTTCATTATCTTTTAAGCTAATTTGGGGATGGTTCTGTACATGACTAAAACTTTGTCTTAATGATTCTTGTGGGTCTCTTCTAACTTGGCATATTCTGTGAGTCTGTGTGATTCTGTAACTTGTAAAACCACTGCAAGCCCAGAGATTGCAATGTTTTATGTCAAACATATGTCTTGAAACATCAATTATATGTCTTGAAATATTTCAGCAAAATTCCCTCATGTACCTCTGTGGTGTGATAGCTTTTAAGCATGGACCCACCTGCCCTGAGTCCTGTGCAGACACTGGAGTACTCATCACTGCAACATTGATGACAATGATGGTTCCTAAATTCTTTCAACAGATGAAGGGAACTGAGAGCCACAGAGAATTATTCTGCAAGTTGATGATATGCAAACCAGAGTCTTCTGGTCTTTGAGGCTTTTGGTCCTTGTCCTGGAGTACACTGCAGTTCTGCAGTCAGCAGTGCCAAGTAAGACGCTGAACTGAGTCCTCCTTTTCCCCTTGGACACCATCAGCAGCCAGAGCCAGAATCCTTAGTCAGCTCTTGCAGCTGAACTGTCTCACAGACTCAGGTAGGGCTGAAGATGGGTGTTTATTGAGAATGTATGAGTAGTCCCTTCTATTGTCTCTGCATCCACATCTTTGTTCTTGCAGATTTTTGCAGGGAGGTAACAGGAGAAAAAGGAAGCATCCCAAGTACTCTATGTAATTTACGTAATGTAATTTTTTTAAACAGTAGGGGTAACACTACTGGTCCCATTGGTTTGGTTGTGTGTGAATTATGTTAGAGTAAAAATCACATTTTAAAGTTTAAAAAATCTAGATTTGAATTATAAGCTTTGTGCTGGATGTTTTGCCTAAACAGCAAACAGAGCTCTCAACTAGTTTGTTTTTATTTCAAAATATATCATTTGCTTTTTGACTTAAGTATTAATGTTAACTGAATCTTTCAAAGTTGCTAATTGGGTCAACAAACACCATTCTGATGACAGACTTTGGCCAGAACCGATGTTTATAAAAATTTCTTTCTATTGTATGGAAAGAAAGTCACATAAAGAAAACATTAAGTGATTTTTAAAACTACTCACAGCATAGTTAGAGGTGATTTGGATGAGAAGGAAGGCAGAATCCAAACCGGGAAACGTTTGTTTATTGTTGTAGTTCTACTTACTTCAGTGATTATACCCGTAAATAGATAAAAATAGGCAAATCTTCACATCAAACTCAACAAGAATTTTCATTGCACTTCCTATTTAAAACCTTCAGTGAAGGACAAGGAAAGAGATTCATTTGATAGTAGATCTTTCTTCAAAGAATTAGGTAAGTATAATTTTATATATAGTTAGGAGGAAACTGCAGTGTATATTGCTCATATTCAGAAACTGGAATGTGAGCTAGGCAGCATAAAGAGTGATACTACAAAACAGAAATAAAGTCATTTTGATAAAATGGATGTATAAATTCCCTTTGTCTTGAAGTTTAAAACTAAAATGTAGCGTGTTCCATTCAGCAAGAATTAATTATCCCTAACCCTATTTTACAGCATTAGGGATAAGATCACTTGATGGACCATATAACAAATGCATGCCATTTAGTAGAATGCCAGAAAATAGCACAGCATTTATTTTTTTCCCCACCAATTCACAACCACTGAATATGTGATTTATATGTTTTATTTAAGTTAGAAAATTTAAGAAATTGCTTTGCTGATTTTCTTGATATAGTCTGTCAGTTGATAGTCTCTGTGTGGGAAGTTTCATGTAAATTCTGATGTAGCTTTGATATCTCCAGGAAAAAAGCTGCAAACAATTTGGTTCCTTCAATATAGTTGTGTCTGTGAAGAAGGAAAGAAACACAATGAGGTCTTGTCAGGCTGTCCTGCTCTCAAAATTAGGGACATAGTCCAGTGAAGTTTTATGAGTCTTCAGAGGAATTTGCAATATTGGTAACCCCCGAAAATTACCCAGTGCACAGAAGTGCTGCACATCCTTCAATTTGGTACTCCTCTGGATTTACTTCAGAAAACTTTTTCCAGTTTACATACCCAAATTGGTATTACCTGTAGCCAGCAGTATTGAGGCTTTAATGAGGAGAGACAAAAAGTAATTTGAGAGTTACTGAGGATTCTCCTCTCTCCAGAGTTCAGCATGAATTGACTCAGAGCCTGCACAAGTGTTCAGGCAACGCACTGAATAGTGGCTTACCATGGTGCCTCCAACAATAAACACCAGTGACAAGTTTAAGCTATTTTTTGTATAATTATGCTAGTTTTGGTCCCTGGACTATAAATAACTCTTTATAGCTGTTTATACTGAAAACCATCAAAATCCTCACATCACCGTGAGTGTCTGTGATTGGTGCACTTCAAAACAGATGCTGTGATGGAATAGTGCCCATCCACACCATCATCTTTCAGACCAGAGGCAAATTTCATTACTAGAGAAATGAAGATTGCCAATGCAATGAATTTAAAGACTGAGTAGATACTCAGTGAAAAGTGTATAATGGTATGCGTTAGACTGGGAATTTTCCTTTCTTGTTTAGCACAGCATCTAGTGTGCTGGAGATAGTAGGTTTGGGCTGCCCAATGCACAGCAAAGCTTCCCACCTGGGCATGCTCATTCATGGGTACCAAGGGACTTCAGTTCTCCCCCCTTCTCTAGTAGCAGAAACTGACAAATGAAATAAACCTGCTTATTTTCTCCTTCTGGGAATGCTCCCCAGCATCAGCCGCTCCAATTGGAAGCATCATCACACTTTTCTGTGTTACAGTCTGGAACATTCTGGCAACAGGAATTGTTGAGCCATCACGGATGAAATCTGGACCTTCTCCAAAAACTGAAATATATTGGAAATATTAATTAATAAATAGGTGTAATCCAGGTGCTTTTTTCTGCTATCATAGATTTAAGGAAAGAGCTGATACTAAGAGCTTCTGAGTGGAAATGGGTTTGGGTGTGTAGCCAATTGATTTCACAAATCAGCTCTGCTCTTTAAACCTCTGATTTCTTATCAATACAAAAATAAGTAAGCGAGGCCTTTTGGCTACTCCTATAAAACATATCAAAATTTAACAAGGTATGGAAGATGCTGATGAGTTGTTCAATCAAAATCAATGAGATTTGCAAGGGTAAGAGGCTGCAGCACTGAATTGGGAAATCTGCTTTGCCTTATTGTTGAACACAATGCCCCTGCACACTTACAGACACACTAAAAATGGGGGGGAAAAAAAAGGAACTTACCTGTTTTTATTGCCCTTCTTGCTGCTTTATATAGTAGATCATTAAAATCAGCAAGCCAAGGCTTTACACCCAAAGGCATGGACACTTTCAGTTTGTTTGGACTGTTCCTCTTGGAAAAGACACCCTCCAAGTGTTCCACCACCTGTAGGGAA
>NW_005054311.1:10134677-10153596 GCF_000277835.1 Geospiza fortis
AATTCTTTTCAAAAAAGCTTTCATCTTGCAACTCAAGCTTATACCCACATTCCTCCTTCTCTTGGAAAGACATAAGTGCTAAAAACGTTCAGTTTACTACAAGTCTAGGTTTGTGAGGTGCTAAGAGAGACTTAGTCTACACGGTAGTGGCCAAAGAAAAGATTTGTCTCTTACCTGTTTTTTCACAACCGAAAGGTCCATGTTGGGGACCTGACGGATTGAGAATTTGCCAATTACTTTTGCTGGAATGACTGTTTTAATGCCTGGTTCATGGAAAGCTCCTTCAATCCCATGAATAGAGAGAGAGGGGTAACGCCACAGGTGTAGAAGTATTTCTTCCTTTAAAAAAATTCAAATTATAAGGGATTTGGGACCCTTTAAAAATTCAAAAATATAAGGGATATAAACAAGCAACAATTTATATAAACAAGCTTTTTCCATCCTAAAATTTGTATTTGGAGACCTCTGTATTTTAAAGATACTTGATTTTTTTTATTTAAACCCATGCACGCGTATTTTTATTTTTAAAAAATACTACTACTTTCAGTCATAGAATGATTTGGATGGTAATAGTTTTTCTTAAAAAATGAGAAAAATAGAGCATTGTTTTAAAAATCTTCAAAGTAAATTTTCATAGTGAAAAGTAGTATCAGAACAACTTCTAATCTGACTGCCTGTTTATCCTGGAACTTGTCACTGGAAAAACCACAAAGCCAGATCCAACCCAGATGATACCAGTGAAGAAATTCTACTAATGAACACTAAAAAGCACAATAGGAAATATTATAATTTTCAGTAACTAAGTTTTCCTGGAGAAGATGCAGAGGGAAAACAAAATATTATGACTATCATTCTAAGGAAAATAGGAGAAATATATAAATTATAAACTGGTCTTCATGCAGAACCTCAGGGTGCTGCTGCTTTCCTTCAGTTTTATGAGACTAGACCTTTATCTACACATAAAATTAACATCAATTCATCCTCATACATGTAAAGCATCAAAACTCAGTGTAGTTACATTATACTTTTGTATTACTGATTCTTACAGTCTAGCTTTAGGTAATTTGAAAGCTATAAAAGCATCCCTGTTAGCAGAACCTATGCCACAATAATTATGTTAGTGATAAAAAAATTAATCAACTCCTTTCTCCCAGCTGCCACTCTTATGCAGAGAAATCTTTCCAAGCCAGCCCTTACCTGCTGGCGTTTTATTTAGGATATAATTTTTAATTGCTGGTAAGGAGAAGCTTGTAGCTTTGGATGCTTTTTATGGCAGGCTTGGCAGGCATCAAAATGTGTATTAAATAAAGACCATCCAAAACATATCTGCCTAAGGCTGCCTCCCATTTTTTCAGAGCTGAATACAACTTCTTTCCTACTGTGTAACCTAAATGTAGACATTTTAATGCATGTTTTATTTGGCTGATTAGGCTTAGGGGGAGGGAAGGGGTAGGCAAGGAAAGGAGACTTACACTGTTAGTTTTGCATCATTACTTTTAATTGATTATTCATATTTCAGATCACTTTCCCCAGATGCAGTGCCTTACATTTTCAGCAGACTGATTTTATTTATCTTTTACTTCTCAGTGCTCCTTTATTTTATTTTGAGCTTGCCATTGACTGAAAATATCTTTCAGTTTGGCTTTATATATAAATGCTACAAATAGGTGATTTAAATTCTTTCTGCTGAGTATTCATACAGATTTTATGTTACCTTGGTGCCATAGAGGAATTTTTTCACACCACAGTTATTTCTATGTTCCTCTAGATCAAATTCAATCGACTCATACAACTTCCTTTCCTCCTCTGTCAGGGCAGCAACACTATCATAGATTCCAGGGATCTGAATATGACCTGTGGAATCCACAAGGCTGTCTACAAAATAAGATACAGATATCAGTAAAAGGGGTACAAGTATTTCTTCCCCTTGGCAATCATAACACCTTTTCCCTTCTACCTAGCTCTTTACCAAATTAGGGAGCCTCACAACTGTTTGCATCTGTCAAGTTGCTTCACCAAACTTGATACATTTACATATTTATTAAGAAAATCGTTGAGCTGCTGTTTGTGTGTAGTGTGTGATGTATCAGCCCAGCTTCTGACATGAAAACATCATCCTACTGGGATACAAAGCAGCATTAAAAAGTCAGGTTTTGCTATGTGTGCATGTATTAAAGTTGCCTGCAATCCTTAAATGTTCTTAATTGATGTGTGACTGACATCAGCTTAACATGTCTGAAGTCTTGGCCTTACTGGCCTTACATTTTTCTCCTGAGAAGCCTCAGAAATGAAATGTAAACAATAATTATCTGATTGCTTGGAATGTGGTTTGGAGGTTGCTTACCAAGAAGTGCATCTTTGGTTGGTTCCATGTGAATTGTTTTAACTTAATGACCAATCCCAGCCCAGCTGTGTCAGGACTCTGGTCAGTCACGAGTTTTTATTATTCATTCTTTGCTAGTCTTCTAATGTCTCCTTTCTCTTTCTTTATTATAGTTTTAGTATATCATTTTCTTTTAATATAATATCATAATATAATAAATCAGCCTTCTAAGAACTTGGAGTCAGATTCTCATGTCTCACCTCGTCCTGGGGACCCTCGCAACAACACAACAATTGGTGACCACATCTGAGGATCTTTCTTCAGTGAGACTTGCCTTACAACAACTACTCATGGCCCTGACCTTCGCTAGGTGATGATGGGCAGCTCTCCCCAGCTGCCCCTGAGCAGTGATGTGTGTTCTTACCCAGCAGCGCTATCAGGTCCAGCAGCGGCTCGTGAATGATGCCCCCAAAAGTTCCAGAGTGAAGGTCCTTGCTGCCACATTCAACCTGCACCAAAGCCACTGGTTACATTTGAACACTCACTACCTTATTCTTCTGTCTGGTGGGTCCAGTTTTTTTGAACAAGATCACAAATGAACAGTAAATGATTTTTTTCCTAATTATTAAATAGAAAATATCATGTCGGGAACAATCTGCTTTGGCAGAGAAGATGGAGCTCTGTTGTCAACCACCAAGAGACAGAAATTCAGCTGTCTGTAGCACTCACACATTTGAGAGCAAGGGTCCTCCTCCACTCCCTCTTTTGCTTCAGTAAGATTAAAGACATCATACATTAAACATTTGCATATTATTACTGTTTCTAACATTGGAGAATAAATTCTTCAAGTTGTCTACCCTTTTTATTTAATGCAAAATCTTCTTTAAAAAAGGCAAAAAATAATCTTGTTTGATATTAAGAATATATGTCCAATCTTAATTCAAGATTGCAACAAATAAAAATTTATAGGTCTCTTGAATAATAAGTTGTTAGAATAGAGGCATTTGAGTTATTAAATGGGCTCTTTTTCCAGACACATTTTCATACTTGAGTTTATCATAAAATATTTTCCTGCAAAGGACCTGTTTATTCTTCTCAAAACCTCATTACAGCTAACTGTCTACTAGCAGGGAGAGATCATTTTTGATGTTTTAATAGCATCATTTTTCTTAATCTAGACTTAGAAGAATTGAATCAAGGCTGCCAAGGCTCTTTCAGTTTAAAAAAAAAATCATTATTTTTCAGACATAAAGGTTAATGCAGATTTTTCTTTAGTTCTCGAGTTCTTTAATCTTCTCTCTGAATTCCTTTTATGCTTCATCAGGAAGCATTTCCAAATGAGAAATTTCTGCTCTTTATTTCACAGTAGCTCACATTGCCTACTAAATATAGCATGTTTGCTACAGTGAAATTTTATCTACTCCTGCCAGTGTTTACAAAAATTCTATGTGGCTTTTAGACCCAGAGATCCAACCAAACTGAGGCCCTTTAGGCTAATTCATTATACAGAGCAGTATCTGCTGCAAAAGGGCAGGGCAGCAGAAATTGTAGTTTTGGAGGGAGTTGGAGAGGCAGGTGTAGGGATGGTGTCCACAAGAGAGAAATGAGCAGAGACTGGCGGGGTGGCAGGAGAGTAATGGGATAGGGAAGGGATCAAGAGAAGAAATGATTGAAGAGAAGTTATTGGAAGTAAATAAGGCTAATGGAACTGAAATGAGGAGAGGAATCTGCAGAAGCCAAAAGGGATGCAGAAGAAAGCTCTGTACTTGTAAATATTAAGCTTTCCTTCAGTCTTTCTCTGCATGCAGATGTAAGTACAGCTACATCATCCCTGTCAGAGGCTCAGCTGGAGTGAGCCTGTGTCCTTTACCTCCACAAAGAAGCAGGCATTGCCCCGACTCCCATAGGTAAGGGCAGGCTTCTTGTTGCTGAGCCACAGGTTGTCTGAAATTACAATATAGTCAACATCAGAGAAGAAGCTCTCGTTTTCTTCCTCAAGTACCTTCTCTAGCCCCAAGGATCCTGCTTCTTCCATGCCTTCAATTACAAATTTGAAGTTCACTGGCATAGCCTACATAAAAATTAGAAAAGTCTGAGTAAAAAACAAGCATGTTATTTAAAAAAAAAAAAAGCTTTAAAATTAGGAGCAGACTGGTTTGTTATGCAAATTGTGTTAGGATAAGAAAGGTTGGATGAGTACATAGGATATATAACTTGCTACATTAAAAAAGCCAGTGACAGACACATATAGGCTCCCAGAAAAACTTGTTCTTTTCCTCATGTTTTTATCTACTATTCATTTTCAGAGGACAATAAGTGATGTCTTTTTTTCTTCTTTGCATTTTCAGAAAACTTGCTGGAATGTCTCATTAAACAGGCTTTCTGTCAGAGCTGTTCAATATTCAAATTGCTTTGGAAATTATAACTGTCTAATAGCAATTACATTTTCACAGAAAATTTCCTGCCCCTTACATTTCCACTGTTACTGCCCATGTGGGAGCCACTGGCTGTGGTTTTCCCAATGTTGTCTATCACCAGACTTGCATGGTGATAAAAACATTGTCAGTGACTCTACTATAATTGTCTTTTTAACACTCGTAAATTTGCAAGCCTGCTGGTTGATAACGATGCATTTCCAAGAGTAATTAGGAGAACTTTTATTATGGAATAGTGGGAGTTGAAAATGCTGGCACATCCCATAGGGGTCATAAATTTCAACTTAGTTTCCTGTTGCAATTCATTTTCTCATTAGAGGTTTTAAGATGTTTTCTCTTTTGATTCGCTGCTCAGATTAAAGGCAAGAACAAATATGTAAAATTAAATCAACTTGTGTCATGGATGGGTTCACTGATGGATCATCAGCTGGCCACAGAAATTTTAGAAACAAACTGTTATGAATATTGTTTGATGGACTGTGCGGTTTTCTAGAGAAAGGCTTCAAATGACAAAAATTCCTTTTTGCTTGTTTGTTAAAATGTCAAGATAGCTATTAGTGATTTGAAAAAACTAGAAAGATGTCAAACCCATAACCATATCCACTTAAAACAACTACTCTTTAGGCAAATAATGTGTGTTTTCTAGGGCTTCAGACCAAGGTCTGAATTCAGTACTATAGATGCAAGAAAAACATGTTTTCCAGAAGGTTGTAAGGGGACTTTAAAAAAATCAAGACTTAATGCTCAGTTTGTGCCATAATGTCATACAAGAGACAGACAACTGTTTCTCATTACACTAACAGAATGTGT
Source organism: Geospiza fortis (assembly GCF_000277835.1). Lineage (NCBI taxonomy): Eukaryota > Metazoa > Chordata > Aves > Passeriformes > Thraupidae > Geospiza > Geospiza fortis. The sequence continues at coordinate 10,140,246 of NW_005054311.1, forward strand.
CGTTCAAATTCAGCTTAAAGGATGGTAGTTAACCCAGTTACAAGCCTAAAATATATTTTTGGTTTACCTTGACCTTGGGGGTAAGAGTACTCCAAAATTATTAAATTGTTTGTAGATGGCTGTGTCGGCCATTGTAGTAATTTAGGGGCAAATGTCTGACCTCAGAAATCTGTCAGATTCTGAGTGATTGTGTTTGTATTTGGTGAATGCACCCATTAAAAATATTTGCTTTGATAAATCTGGTCCATTGGTGACATAACAGCCCATTCTGGATGAACATTTTTAGATGCTTATTCCCCTCACACAGGCACATAAATTGAAGGCATCTTGTAGGCAGACAAAACCAAAGATCAGCAGAATGTATCAGCAGAGATGAGTCTTCATCAGCATTCCGTAATGTCTGTTATTTTACCATTTTAAAAGCTCTCAAGAGAACTGAACAATTATCAGAGCTGTGTAATGTATATAATACATATTGAATGTATGTAATACATATTGAATGCTTCCCCGTGTGTTTTCCTCTGCAGGGCAATGGCAGCAACAGTGTATTTACATTGCACACAGACTGTTCAAAACAGGAATGCTCAAAGACAAACTCTTACTGGAGTAGGACCAGTGCCCTAAGTGTTGCATCAGAAACAGTTAATATTTCAAATTGTATATAGTCTGTTGGGACAGAGAAGTATCATCTTACTCAGGAATGTAAATACATCCCTCCAAAAATATAATAAAAAATAACAACATATAATACTAAAAATTAGCAATAATAATAAAAAAGTCACCATTGATACCTACTAATTTCAAGACACTAAATGTTTCCACTGCATTTATCCAAGCTAGGACTGGTCCCTTATTGTCTGTTGCTCCACGACCATAGAGGTTTCCTTAAAAGGAAAAGAGGAAAGTTGTTAAGCAATCTTTGACTTTTCCCTCATCACTTCAGTGTAATTGGCAAATTCTAGTTCCCACAGAAGTTTTAGTGATGGAGAGAAGAAGTGCCAAAAGTGTCAGGATATCACTGACTCATTTTAAATAAAGTGATGAGTGTTTGGGTGCTTCCCAAAGGACTGGTACACTTTTTTCCCCCCTTTCCTATGCATTATGTTGTGGTTTCTGCTACATGCCAGTTTTTGAGCTTCAATTTACTTCTCAGGAACTGTTTGTTCATACCAGATATGCCTGGAGGGTTTGCACAATATGCAGCTTCTGGACACATCATTCAGGCCAGCTAACAAGCAGCAAAAACCCTACAGATAAATGCCATGGCAGAAGTATCAAGCCACGAATGCAAGTATTTAATTTCTTTTTTAGCTGCACATCATGTACAGTTATCACTATATACATGAAACTGAAATCTGTGTATCTGTACTTCTGTAGCAGTCCCCACTGGATATACACTGGAATAAGACAGAAGAATTATGCCAGTAAGGCTGTTGGGAATTGATCCCGGATAATGAGAAAGGGCAATTCAGGAGTTATAGCCTGGGAATCAGGATTTCTGAGGTCTTACTTATCTGCTGACCCTCTATCCATTATTTTTGTTCCTTCAGTCAGCTAGCTGTGCTGGAAGGATAATTACATTAAAGGGTCGTCACGTTCTTCTACCACAAATGCTAATATTTCCACACCAAGTATTGGGCAGTCACTGATGGATCTCACTAGTCACAGAACAACCATCAAAGCTGAAAGCTGCTGGACATGTCCCAAAGATTTCCACAGAAATCCTCATGCTTTGGTTAAATAGACAGGAACCGTTCTCCCACGCAGAACCTCAGTAGTGTATTCCAACAATCATACAAAACTTATGAGAAGATGCACACCATCAATTTCAGTCAGTGTGTAGGGGTCAGTGTCCCAGCCATCCTCCTTCTTGGCAGGCTGCACATCCACATGACCATAGAAACATACAGTGGGGTTTTGTGGATCCTTCCCCAGTTCTCCAAGAAGCACAGGAGGCAGTGGGAGGACTTGGCCATCAGGCAGCTGTGGAGAAAGGTTAGGAAAAGGCAACTAAGGAAAACCAAGCCTTCTAAAACTTACAAATGTACAAAAACAACTGGAATTCTCAGTATTGAAAATACTTCTACACTCAATTGACTTTGATTTGATTAGGTGCACAAATCTGACTGACTCCAGTTCTAACCTATTCAGAGGAATAGGATCTTTCTCCTCAACTGTCTATTTCCTGCTGGGCTTTGTAGAAATCTTCAAACACTTCGTTGTCATAAATGCCCTCCTCACTAAGCTCTCACTTCCCAGCACCAGAGAAGACAGAGGTAACCTTGTGCTATGGAGTCTATTGGGACCCTGAAATAGTCAAAAGCCACACAAATTAATTTGGGGTTTGATTTCACCACAGACAGAGGGCAGGAGGCCTGTAAGTTCAAACATAGAATCTGAAAAAAAGTGTTGCTGGCAGGAGGCAGCAGCTATGTCAGACTGTCTTAAAAACGAGTTAAGGCTAAACCTCTAATGTGGCTCTATGCAGAACAGAGCTCCACACAGCCCAATTGCAGTCTCTCAAATGGTACAAACTGAATATTAAAGTGTTCCCGTACTTCAGAGTCCTTGTGCTAAGAATCAGAATCCTCACCAAAAGCATCAGAGAAAAGAAAAGACAATCACTATTATTGAACTTTTGAATTGCTGTTAGATTAGGAATGTAAGAGCCCAGGACAGGAAAAAACCCATGACTACAGTAAGGTAAGTTAATTAGAGACTCATGTTTCTCAGAGATGATTTCTTCCCTATTGCTTTCCAACAATGAAAGGAAATAGTTTGGATCATTTGTCAGAAGCTCTGAAAACTAAAGATGATGGTCTAGGTAGCTAACCCCTAGATGTCCTGTCTGACATTTTCCTTGTAAAAACAACCTCCCTCATCAAGTAAGTTCAGTGACAAATGATGCATTAGTTCTCATGCTTCATTATAGACAAAAGTTTAAAAACAAACCCCAGTAAAAAACTCAGTCCTTTTACTTCAATTAAAAGCATCAAACTCCCTCCTATGCACAGAACATCAATTTGCATTTGGATTGTCTGTGTGGTTCCCAGTATGCTCTCAGTTCTCAGACCTGATTTCAGCAGGTATCATGTAGGTACAGGACTATTGATAAATTTGTATCTAGCTTTCAAAAAACAACAATATGTCATTACATACATGTACATAGCACTGAATGCAATAGGTAGACCCATGGGTAGATATGATGTTTTAAGGCCAAGAATAAGATAAGCACCTGATGTGACCCCAAGTTTACTAAATTAACAGTGGCTCCCAGTGTTGCAAGTCTGTCTGCTGCCAATGTCATCATTTGCATTACTTCTTTCCTCAAGTGTGGTTGAATAGAATCACTTTCCACAGCCACCCATTCCTTCAGATCCTGCACAGGAAGAAAAGTGCAATTAGGTGATCCAGAATGTTGTTGTCCTCAGCCCTTGTATCAGAAATCCCATACTGGAAGATTATTTCCTTTCTGTCGCAGAATCATCACAGCATTATCACGGATGCTCTAAGGCTTGAGCATAGAGAAGGGTCCCTTAGATGTCTCCAAAGGGCTGAGATTCCTGATTTTCTAAACAGGGAGGGTGCTCACATTTAGGCATTCACATTGTCAACCCTGGATCTAAAATCCAGTGGAAGAGGAGGTAGACTAGATGCTGACTAGTTTGCATTATACAAATTGCATTATATACAACTTACCTTGGTGGTTCTCATGAGGATTCAGAAGTGCTCATAGATTCAAAGCATAACTGATACTGACTGGATTAACTATGTTTCTGTCTTTTCACAGAGCGTTGGCAAACATGAAAGCACAAGGCAGCATGAGACCAAGACTCCTCTCCTTCTAAAGAGCAAACCTATAAAAATCAGTTCTGAAGCAGACAGGGTGAGCATCCTATCTGGCTTGCATGCCCCATGCAGGTGCATTTTGGCTCTCTGAACACACTCAAAGGATGCCCACAACCATCCCTTTTGCTGAAGTCCATGCAAGTCCCTCCTTCACCCCAGGGGTTCCCAGCAGCCTGCTCTCTTCCAGCCTTGTTGTGTGAAGTGCATGTTGCACTCCTGATGCCAGACCTGGAACCCTGCTCATTACCTTTGTGACAGGCACTTCTCCTTCTCCTGTCAGAGGAGCCCATGCCTCTGGTGCACCAGCTCTGTGCTCATTATTTCACTGCAATATAGCTCCTACCTTGATGAAATCACTTTGATGTGCATCAATGTACTGGAAGATCTCCATCTCCAATGCTGAAGAGGATGAGGAGGACATTACTGCCTTAGAGAGCAGCACAGAGCTGAAGTGGATGCTATCTGAAAGTTAAGGATAAAAGTCAACATTGCAGACATCCTGCAATATACATGTATTTTCAGCACTAAAAAGCAGAGACATTTACAAAGTTCTGAGCTTATTTAAGTCTTGTTCAATCTCCTCAATCCAGGACAAAGTATACTCATTTTATCACATAAAGATTTCCATTGATTCACAGTCAAGATGCTGAAAGAAAAATTGAAAAAATGACCAAAGAGTGAACATCTTTAGTGTCAGCATTATAAATAACATAGGGGTAACATTTTCTACAGAAACATTCGTTGCATCAGTTTTTCAGTACACAAGCGTCAAATTGTATGTTCTGGGAAGATAACCCTAGGGCAAGACTTGCAGACACCAACAGCCCAGGGCACTCATCTTTCTTTTTCTTCATTTCCAGAATCATATAATATCCTGAAATGGAAGGGATCCACACAGATCTTTGAGTCCAGTACCTGGCCCTACACACACAATTCCAAGAATCTCACCATGTGCCTGAGAGCGTTGTCCAAACACTCCTCAAACTCTGTCATCTTTGTGCTGTGACCACTTCCTTGGGGAGCCTGCACCAGTGCCCAGCCAGTCTCTGGGTGAAGAACCTTTTCCTGATATCCTGCCTAAACCTCCCCTGACTCAACCTCAGGCCATTCCTTTGGGTCCTGTCCTTTGTCACCACAGAGAAGAGATCAATTCCCGGCCCTCCTCTTCCGCTCACAAGGAAGTTGTGACAGCAATGAGGTCTGTCCTCAATCTCCTCCAGGCTGAACAGAGCAAGTGACCTCAGGTGCTCCTCCCATGGCTTCCCCTCAAGGCCCTTCGCCATCTTCACAGTCTCCTTTGGACACTCTCTAACAGTTTAATATCGTTTTTATATTGTGGTACCCAAAACTGCACACAGCACTTGAGGTGAGGCCACTCCAGTGCAAAACAGAGCAGGACAATCCCCTCCCTTGCCCAGATGGTGATGCTGCACCCCAGGACATGATTTTCCCCCCAGACTGCCGGAAGAAGAGAGAAAAATTGATTCACTGACACACTTTCCATATTTTACACGAGTAAGGGAAAACAAGCCTGACACTGGAGAGTATTAGAAAACAAATAGCTTTTGTGGTTGATTAAGAACAGTGACAATACTGAAATACTTGATAAGTGCAGAATTCATTTAGTACCTGCAAATCTCTCTGCCATCTTTTTTTTTTCTTTTGACAAGATAAGGTTTTAAAGTGTGTTTTTCTTATTCCTCCAGTTTTCCTTTCCTGTTTGCTTGAAGTTGTTGCTGTAGTGTCTTGAATTGGTTCTAGCAGAGTAATCCTTGGATGGCTAAATACTTTTGGTTGGGCTAAATTCAGAGCAGCTGCTGTATCAGGCTGTGATAGGATGGACTCCAAGGTCAAAACCCAATGCTTTTCTGAAGATATCCCATACTAGTAACAAAAGGTATAGTTGCAGATCCATCCACAACTCCTTAACTTTGATGCATTGCTAAGGTGATGGGCTGTGGTAATATTAATAATTTCAATTATGTTTCTCTGACAGAGAAGGAAGACTGAAAACCCAAGCATGATGAACAAGGTGAGGGAAACATTGTTCACTTAGACTGGAGAGCCTGGCTGCATGAAGGATGGGTCCCATTTTCCAACCTTCCCACAGAAGCAAGGTTGCAAGGTTTGAGAAGGCCTCTGGCAGTATATTTAGTTCCCAGTGTGCAGTTCCTGACATCTCTTAACACTGGAAACACTGGTATTGAAACAGACCAAATGCTGATTTTGCAGGAGAGTAAATCTGCAAAGCACTGTTTTGGAGAAGACTAGTTAACCAAGCCAAGAAAATCCAAATTTGGACGTGGTTTTTAGGATGGAGAGATTAAATTTAGCCATATTATTTAAATATAGAAGTATTTTTAAGATACTAAACCCCAGCCTTAAATGATGGGCAAAGTACCATTTTCTACTCACATTTTTTTCTCCATAAAACAGTAAACCCTGCCTCCAAAATCTGTATCTAATCAACAATCCCCTTCAAATATTTTCATCACCAGTCACTGCAGCAGCAATTTGTCCTAAAGCAAAAGTGATGATTACAGGAATTTTTAAAGCAAGCATGGAAAAAATCTGGACACTTTAGATGAGATAAAGCAGCTTCTGGGATTTATTAAGAAAGACATGGTAGACAATGAGGTTTTGATAATTTAGGTTACAGTCACCTTTGGATTGAGCTTCTTCAGGTAAGGCTTAAGAACAGGAATTCTGCAACAAGCACCCTAAACTTAAAACCCCCAGTCTGGATATTTCTTCCAGCCTTGGACTGTGCAAGTGGCTGCAAATATTTGTCAACCAAAGCCCATTTTTTCAGGGAGCAATAGGAAGGCAGAGTGTGGACCACAGGCATGGTTAGGGGGACTTCCCAGGCTACACAGGGCAGAGGAGAGAAGACCATGAGCCCCAGACTGGGGTGGTGGTAACAGGACCCTGGCAAACCCAGAGTTTCCTGGCACAGACAAGACACTGGCTCTTGTTGGGCTGGTACCTGGGTAGATACAGGAGGGCATCTGAGCCAAGACACTGGAGGTCATGTTCAAAAGGGGCTCAAGGTCCTTGGAGATGATCAGCATTAGGTAAAAGCTGAGCACAGAGCCCATTTATGTTATTTTATTCTCTTTTTGTCACTGTGCACTTTTGGGGGACCAGGCAATGGCTCTGCCTGTGCCTTGTTGCTCAGTCTCACTTCAGCCAGCACTGTGTCCCCAGTGAGCAAAGTTTACCTTCAGGTTGGTGCTTTTGACTGAAAAAGTGTATTCCACCAGGGAGCTGGGCACCACATGAGCTGAAGAAGAGGATGGGACCATGATGGGTGCATTTGTGAGGGGCTCTGGGAAAGTGCAGGCACTGCACCCCCAGAAGAAAGTGATAGGAATAGGAAAGGTACAGGGAGAATTCATCTGAAGGTGGGATGAAACCTGGTTTTGCTGGTCAAGAGATCCCAGGATTTTAATCAGCTGTTCATCTAGAGAGACATCAGGGCCATTATCTTTCTTTACCACAAAGCTGGCTGGATACCTCAGTTTCACACGTATTTCACTCATTTTTCTACCTTGTAACTTCCAAACCTCAGTTTGGGAAACATTTACAACAGAGGCCACTGAATGCACCCTCATTTAACCTTACTGTAGAAAACTAGACAGGCTTCTCAGGTTCATTTATGTAAAAAAATAGATATTTTGGTTATGCCACGCTTGAACGAGGAAGATCATAGCAGAGGTCAGAACCTGTCTGCTAGAGGCACCAAGGTCATGCAATGGATTTAAGTATCAGTGTCTCCATAATATCATGATTTCCCCTCCCTCTAGTCAAATCTTTTATGCTGCTGTATTCTATGCATGTTCACTCTAAAAATAATTACTATATTTATATATATAAGTCACCTTATGGTCCCTTGAATAAATACATGACTTGAATAAATACATACCTGTTAATGTCAGAAGCACAAAAGGGCTGCTTGCTTTTACAGAGGATGTGTGCTATGGTGCTGGTATCTTTCTCTTTTTGTCTCAGTTACGTGCAAATGACCTGGAAAGAGGCAGACAAGAGACGTAGGTCTTTGTCATGTTTCATTAGCATTTAACTGTTTAAGAAAATGAAACGAGGAAGCTAAAATGCTGTGAAGGAAAAAAACTCCAAACAACCAAGCAAAATATCCTAGGGAAATTTGGAATTATTCTGTGATATTTTCAAAAGAGACCAAACTTAAAGAAAAGACCATAGATTATCACAAAAATACTCTAATTAAAGTAAGGAACAGTGGCAAACTTTGGAAAATTATTGTGAGGGGATACCAAGTAGCAGAGTGCACAAAATATTAATAATTCAAACAAGAAATTAGGTAACAGATATGTTTTGCTGTAGTTGAAGGAGGGAGGGAGGGAAGTAGCTGGAGGAACTTCATGTTAATGCACTACTAATACACAAAGTGCTGCTCAGGAGCATTTAGATGGCAGCTGGAACAGCTGCTGTCAAAAAGGGAGTCGGTTTAATAAAGCTGTAGAAAGATTTCAGGCAAGGCTGAAATATCTCAGCATCATGAGGAGGGGAAAAATTATTTGAAAGAATTATAAATTCGGGGAAAGATATCAAACAAAGACTTCGGTGTTCAATGTCAAGTGTATTTTATTTGATGTCATTTAAAGGAGCAGTTGCTGCTCTATAGAAAAATGTAGTATGCCTATTTTTAGAAATAATGCATGGCAGTCAGTTGTGCTCTCTTCTTTTGTTCCTTAGCAGTAAGAACATTTTTTGTGTCACTTCCTCCCATGTTGTTAAGCACTGTTAAAGGAACACTTAGTGTTTTTCTGTGGTGACTTAACAAGAAATCCAAGTTGATTCTTTAACTAGGATGACTCTTTGATGAAATATCAACTAAACTTACAAAGATTTGAGAAGTAGGTCCTGAACATGCTCTGAAGGCCTCCTTGTCTCTCCTGAAGCATGTGTTTCATGCACTTCCCACCCTACAACACAGCGTTCCAGGTGGGTGCAGGAGGAGGGTGCCAATGAAAACTGAACACTGGGTTGCAAACACCCCAGAGAAAAACAGTCAGGACTGATCTGGCTTGCAAATAACAAAGTACATTTGACATGAAAGGAGATAAAGATGTTTATGGCAGTAGGAACTAATTTACCAAATCACTGGTGGACTCCATTGAAAGGAACATTCCCCCTAAGCAACCATCATCAAGGCAGGTAACTGAGATAATAGGTTTATATTTTAACTTCCTTTAACAAGACTCGTTGATAAGTGGCATACCTTTGGTAGCAGCAGGCTACAGTCACCTCTCCAGCTGAGTGAGACCCTTGAGGAGGAGAAGGATGACAGCTCTTCCTGTGGCAGTTCTCCAGCCCAGCCCTGACCATGTGCAGCCACTGAGGACCAGGAGCTACCAAGATCCAGACACCTGCAGGGGAATGAATGCCAGCTCACAGTGCCTGACTGCATTTGAAGATTACTAAAGAAGTATCATCCAAATCAATAGACTGTGTGACAGCAATGAGTATATCTGGTGGGAGGCACCAGCAAGGTCTGCACTTGCTGGCAGGTGACGCTGCAACACCCAGTGCTATTTCCAGCAGTCAGCTCTTAAAGTGTTGCAATATTGATTGCCTGGATGGTGTTTTGGAGAACAGCAATGACCAGCCCTGCCTATGCCCAAGCCAACCCTTTAGTGAAAAAAGTGAGACCCTGTTTATCACTTCTGTTTTGCTGTAATGCAGATGATATTTTAAAATAACATCCTTATCTCTAAGTGCTCTTTGCAGCTGCCTTTGTTGCTGATGATGGGAGCCTGAACTGGAAAGGTCTCCTCTTTCACCAGCAGAACAGGGGCATTTTATCTCAGTTTTACTGATAAGTTCTGCAGTTAATGAAGAGATAGTTTTAAGTTAAAGATTCATTTTGGGTTTAGATGCTCACTTCTGCCTCTCTATGATACAGTAACCAAATCATGATAGCCAAATCAGTAACACATCAAGTCATGAGAAATTTTCCCATCTCCTTTTTCCTCCTGGAATTCCAGTATCCCAACAGGAATCCCAGTGCCAGATGCCACTTTAACATTGCTGATAAGTGTTTCTGCTTTACTGTAGTATATTGAAGGACAGAGAAAAGAAGTGGATTATGTTTTGTCTTGAAAAGTGGGAAAAAAAGGGATACATTTCTGTTAAGGCAAAGCCCTTCTCCCAGGAAGTAGTATTGCCTTTTGTGCCCAGTCAGGATGAGTAATTCACTATTTACCTAAGTAAATTTTCTGCTGATTGGTTTGCAATCGGATAAATGTGGGTATAAAAATATTCTTCCTGGAAAGACAGCTCGGCTGGCTCTTGCTCTTTTCACGGCAAAAAGGTTTGTAGGAAAGAACTGTGGGATATGCAGTATTTGTTCTTAGATGTGGATAGCCTCACCATCTTCTTGCTGCCACATCTCATATGGCAGAAGGGAGAACTGCTGAACTTGTAAATTTAAGGTGCTTGTGTCTGCATGCAAACTTCTACCCTTAAAGTCCTCTGCCCATTTTGAAAGAACCTCTATTGACATAGTCAAATTCAGTAATAAGTGTAATAAGGTAATAAGTAATGAGGGAGGTCCAGGTCCTGTCTCAGAGCCTTACAGAGACCTTTCATTTTTTTAAGCACTTGTTCTTCACTTGATTAATGTGTAAAACCTCATTTGCAAATGAAATCCAAAATTTGGGGGGAATTCAATGTTTGTTTTAATTTATTTAAAATATTTTTTACATGAATCCTGTCTTCATTTATCTTAGCTTTAAGTGTTTCATACTGGAGTTATTCCTCAATTAGAATATTACAAGTCAGATTAAAAATAGATCTATTATATCTACTAGATCCATTCAACTATTTGTCTATTTATCACATAATACTACTGAGGAACTATACTACCATGGGGGAAAAAAAGCTATTATTACTTTATAGGTTAGTATTTCATTGCTAATTGTCCCTTATTTTATAACCTATAGCTTGGAACAAAGTTTAAGGTCCACAATATAGGAGATTTATTTTGTTATGGTCCTTATTCCATTTATGGGATATCATAAACATTGCCAACATTGTTTAGAAGGACTTTTAAATGTAGGCAGGTTTATCTCTTCAATAAAACCATTCTTTGATGGTAGCTTATTAACTACAAGAAATGAAAGAACCAACTCGAATAGTTTGGTTGAATATCCTCTTTGGGATACAGTAATTGTTTAAGCAGCAGAAAGTAGACTGACTAAAGGAAAATAAGAGCAGAACTGAAACAATAGGATAAAGAGGGGGGGAAAGCATCATTGGCTCTGTCTCTCTTGTTATCTGAAAATGTAAACAATCTAGGGCAGATATAGTCCCCTACTTTGTGTTTCCATTACTACCTCAGGGCAAAGTGTAGCACCCTCGCTTGGTTACAAAGTGATGGTAGCTTCACTTCAGCAGAATTAGCATGCTTTAATTGTTACTTTAATTAAAAGGGTATCTTAAATAATTACAATCCTAAGTTTGAGTGAGCAAATATGTAAGAAATACGCTATTAGGAGCAATATTTCATTGACAGAAAAATGATGTGATGGTTTTCAATGCTTCCTGTCACTCTATAAGCAGCTATCTCTAGGTCAAGACAGGTATTTTTCATTTCTTGAAAGTGAAGATCTTACTGCCATTTCTCAATATACTCCCTTAATATAACTTGTCATTGCATCCCAGAAGGATTGGTGTGGAATGGAGAGGCCCTTTCACACAATTCCCTGTATCTCCCTCCCCTACAGATATTTCTACTTCCCTGTGCAGTAGCAGCAGCAAGCCCTTCCACCTCTTGGCTCCTTCCCACTTCACACTGCAGTTAGAAAAGTATTTCCCAGCCACCATCCTTCAAGATAACCACAACTGACCCCAAAACACAAGTTAAGCAACATTGTCCACATGAGAGCTTATCAACAGTGGAGTGAGATTCTGCTGGTAGAGAGGAAAAGATCCCCAAGACCCTGACTTAGTAGTTGTTACCTGGATGTCCATAATCACACCTGGGTATATCAATGGAAGGAGACTGACTTAGAAAAGGTCCCCTTACCCAGGCAGGAGGTGCTTCACAAGGATGGGTAGCTGCAGACTGTCCTCTGTACAGAGCAATGACACCCAGCACCTTCCAGGAACAGGGCTACAAAGATCTGAGGCTCTGGGTGGAGGAAGAGCAATAACACAGAGCCCTCTCACCAGCTGGTGGCTCATTCAGCAACCTCTCTGTACCCAGAGCTCCAAGCACTCAGGCTTTAAGTGATAAGAAAAACAAGCAAGTTCTTGTCCAGTGCCAATTCCAGTACACTGCTCTCAGTGCTGAGATAGGAAACTCTTCTATTTTTCCAAAAGCAACATGGTAAATTCATTTGGCTTAATAATTAAGCATTTTTTTTCAGATATTACTCACATTGAAATGATGGCAAGAGGTTATTCCCATCTTGATATCCTTCAGACAGCTTTTCTCAGCCAAATGGCATAGGTGTTCCTTAGGGATGATTCATGTCCTCCTTGCAGGTGAGGCTTTTATCCAGCTTATAACTCATAGCCATTTCCAAACAGATGCACCAGAAACTGGTTTTTCAGGCTCACCGAGTCAAGCTGACACTAACTGTGCAGCACTTTATTTATGGAGCTCTTCCTACTGCCTCCTCCCACCTTTCTGTGAGTTCCAGGAGCTGGCAGAGTCAGGGCACAAGTCACTGAGGTGGTGATGTGCATGGTGTCCTTCAAGGCACATGTCCAGAGCAGCACCATGTTAACTCAGTTTGACACTTTGCTGACTTCTGCATCTCAGCTGGGTGTCCCAGGAGCCACAGCCTCCCAAGAAAGGCTTAGGAGTAGTTTTCCATTTCAGTCTGCCTGTCATTGAAGTGTATTTGGGAGAAGGCCAAAGCAAGCAAAGGTTCTTCTCTTGACAAACACAAGGTCTTTTAAGCTGAAATGGAAAAAAAATTAGCTTAAATATAAGCTTTCTTAAGCTTAAATATCTGAAAAATAAAAGAACATGCTGTTTATACATATATGAATATATATACACATACTCACAATAATATTGCCTCTTGCTACCAGATGTTACCACTGCAAATCTTTTGTGACTGTGACCTCCTCAAGAAGGAGTGTGAGCTATTTCATAGCATGTCCCTTCTGTCAAAGTGCCACTGCCTGTAACAAGGGTGCAGCACCTTCCTCAGCAGAGGAAATGCCCATTGAACCAGGGCTCTGCACTACTCACACTTTGTGCACCTCGTGCCAGCCATGGGCCTTTTTGTGGAAAATGCAACAGCACCTCAACAAAAACAGACAGATAATTACAAGAATGGAGCATTTGGTTAAACAACTGGTTCATATCTGGACATCTTAATTAAACACCTGCGCCCAGGCACTGAGCCTACTAACAACCAGGCAGATGCACGACTAGTGGATCAGGATCTTTAATTGAGTTGCTATAAATTTAATTACAACTTCTCTGGAAAGTAGTTCTCTACTC
>NW_005054311.1:10153606-10187266 GCF_000277835.1 Geospiza fortis
AATTTGTCATATATTCAAAGGCCTTTCAACAAAACTGTAGCATGTGCTTTGACGTAGCTTAAAAGGCAATGATGGCTTTTCATTTTTAGTACTATAGAAAATCAAACACATAGAACTAATTTTTTTTTTAAAGCTCCTAACTTCTAAGAAAATGACAGTTCTGCAAATCACTGACTTGGATATAAGCCATTAATCCCACACTGAGTGTCTAAATCCTTATTTAAATTATGAAATTTTGGTTGAAATATTTGAGATCGTTCATGAAGATGCATAAAACTTGTACCCCACCACTCACTGCACTTCAGATGGAATTAAGTTTTACTGTGAACTAAAACAGAGAAAGAGAGGAAGTCCCATGGCAATATTTTAAAATACCATCAGCTATGAAGTGTCAAGTGCACAAACAGCTGTTAGAAGAGCAGTTCCACCACATGCTCCTGTCCTCATGCCTGGAAGCGTCTTTGAGCAGAGCACAGCTTGACCAGGAAGAAAAGCATCTTCTCCCCATTTGCAACACTCAATGTACCTTTTCCTACAAGATGGGAAAGGGGAATGCTGGGGAGGGAATGGCATCTTGGATACATCTTGCCTGGATATGTGCTTGAGTCACGAGACTTTTGGTGCTCCAGATGAGCAACATTATCACAGGCTGTAGTTTCAACTATTTTTAATGAGAGTTTCCTTATAAGGCCCCTAAAATACAAGGTGATGAGAACCTTAGAGAGGAGGTGCTGGGCTGTGCACACCATGCTGGGCTGAGCCTTAGGGCAGCACTCAGCTTGCAGAGCTGTTGAAAGCAAGGAACCACATCCAGTGCATTGCTACAGGCACTGCTCCAAGCTCCCCAGACATTCCAAACTGACCATCATCCAAAGCCCTCCCTAGTTCTAGGGTGCTATTGGGCAGCCTAAACAAACAAAACCAAGTTTTCAAACTCTTGACTCTTATTCACAAACCCCACCAGTCTGACAAACCCAATGCTTTTGTTTCTCACTTACTTGTGCAACCCCATTGTGTTCTGTGACTATTTCCCTGTGCTGGACAGATATAGTCAGTGGTAGAGCTGGATATCCCTTTTATCACACAATCATTCAGGTTGGAAAATATCTTCAGGTTAAGTTCAACAGTAAATCTCAGTCTGTGACATGCAATTGCATAGAAACTGCCCATAAGGGAACACTTAAAATTTTGACATAGCATTTTTTTTTTCATTTCTTCTCTATATGGAAAACTCACAAGATGTGTGTTCTTCTGCTATGCCTCCTAATTAGAATAAGAAGAAAAAAAAAGGTAGCCTTTTTTCTTTTTATTTCTTATGCCAGAAGTCAATATCTTAGATTACAGAAAAGCATACAGGAACCAAAAAAACCATTCTGATGTCCCCTTACTTTCCCATGATGCCTTTCCTCATTAAGGCTTTAGAGTTTAGGATAATTTGTTTTCATCTTTGTGCCTACAGGGAAACTGTCTGGGCAAGGATTTTCCCTTAACAAAAAGCTCTCTGAGGAACATACAAAACCCCCTACACTGGTAATTTAGTACAGGGGACTGAAGATAATGTCATCATGAAATGAATCCAGTTTCTGCCACATTTAGAGAACTACAAATGTGTTTATAATGTCAGCCTCAGTTTCTCCATTTGCAGCAAGTCTGCTTTTACCTATCTGATCATTCACTACTAGGGTAAAGGAAAAGTTATTACTGAAAAATATTGCTAGAGGCAACACATGTGTCCATTTCCAAAGCAGAAATTACATGAAGAAGTCATAGTGAAAAATCTAACTCAGGAATATGACAGATTTAAAGAGTCCAAACTACCCATTTAGCACCTCATGAGCAACCTCAGCTAAGTACAAAGGTGTCAGAGATGTCAGATCCTTCATCGGGGTGCAGCCTTCCTAGCCACAAGTAAACATCTCTTTTATCTACCTAGACTTGCTCTGTTTTACCTGGGAGGGAGGAAAATGCGCTGTGGAGATATTAGACAGATAATGCCTCTCACACAGTTGAGGCTTTAGGTGAACTCTGCAAGTAAAGGGAAAAAAAATAGAAAAAGAGTGCCTTTTTTTTTCCTCATAAAGAGTTTTCAAAGAGCCACATTTCGAGGAAAAAAAAAGCCTGAAGGAGTGTGACTGATTGCTTTTGAATTATCTCAGCATGGCATCATCTTATCTGAAGTTTTCATTTGTTCCTGTGACTAGTAATTGGGCCCTAAACTGACTACCAGATTTAGCAGGATCAAGCTCTCAAATTCAGAGCACTGAAAAAACACAAAGAGAATTTTTGATCTTTAAACTGAAAGATAAATGGATGTTATCCTAGTGACATGTGACACTTCACGTACTGAAATAAGGAGGTTGGAGAAGCAGGCTTTTTGGCACCCAGTGTGTTCCTTTGCTAATAGTAATATCTAAGTTGCTCTTAGCTTCTGCCATCTTGAAAACTCTGAATATTGACACATCTGTGAGAAATGAGTGACAGACTAAACTTATAAACTCATGCATTGCTTGCCAATATACCTGTCATTCCTCAAGTAACCAATTTTGCCTAATCACAGACTACAGAAGAGGCTTTTATACCATTTTGCTGTTTGTTAGTTTTGAGTTGCAGATTAACTTGATAGGTTTAAAGGACTCAGGATGACATATTAATTTCTTTCAATAGATAAGATTATATTTGGAACAGACTGATTGCAATCTTTACTTTTGCATTATAATCATATGCAAAGTGTGTGAAATTAAAATTTACCATCGTGCTCTGTTATAAAGCAAACAAATTTCTGAATATTTCACAATTTCAATTCACCATCTCCTCTACTTTTGATTTAGACCCAAACTTAAAGAACCAGCCTCTCAGCTTCAATCACTTTATCATTTTATCAACCAAATTCTTTCTATTCAGCAATGGAAAATAAAATTAAAAGTGTGCCAGAATGAGAATTATTTTTGATGGGCATAGACTCTAGTAATTCGCATTCAAAAGTAAACTGGTGCATGTATCTAAGTTTAGAGATTATCAAACACTTCTGGATACATTAGCCTTATTTCTGTCTTGATGTGTATGAATATGAGTGTGTGAAAAGACAGCTGTATTAGGACTGTGTGCTAGCAAAAAAAATACTTTCCTACTTCACAGCTGTATTACAGACTGTGTGCTAGTGAAAAAATATTTTCCTGCTTGAGCCCCCTTTTTAATTTCTAGTGCTGAGTCTAATTATATTCTG
Source organism: Geospiza fortis (assembly GCF_000277835.1). Classification (NCBI taxonomy): domain Eukaryota; kingdom Metazoa; phylum Chordata; class Aves; order Passeriformes; family Thraupidae; genus Geospiza; species Geospiza fortis. The sequence goes on from NW_005054311.1 coordinate 10,156,830, forward strand.
AATCTTTCTTCTACATCCATAAGGACTGCTGGCCTATTAGTGGTGGCAGGGAATGTGTCATTAAAACTTTCTTCCATATAAATCAAATTATTGGAAGAAGCTAGATGAGCATTTATTACTGAGGCACTCTCAAGCTCCCTCTAATGAGGTCAGAGAAGCTGAACTTATTTTGCATTTGGAAGAGATAATGCTAATCAGCTGCTACTGAGCACAGCTTCAAGGTGACTGCTGTGTCCCAGTAAATCTGTGTCATATTTGCACGTAGATAGATGTGGAACTACAGCACATTAAGAGAATGAAATGTATCATCTTAATTATTAATCTTTTATGTTGATGACTCAATTACCTGTCATATCCTATAGGAACACTTTCACACAGTGGGAGACATAATACAGCGCAGTTTTCTATTAATTTAATACTCAGTTAATCTGGTGCTCCAATTTTCCATGGGGAAAAAACCCACCCAGATGTGTTTGCTGCATTTTAATCTATTTCTATTTTAAACCAGTCAATGCATGAACTTATCTGCAGTTAAAAACAAAATTTTATTATGCCATTTCTCAAATCCCTTGCTCAGAACTCAAATGAGCTTAAAAAATTATTTCTGAACTGGTCTTGAGGTATTTAAATTTCATCTATGAGTGTCAGACAGCTCCAAGGAAAGCTTCCAAAAATTATATGCAGTTCTACAAACTTTAAATTCAAAACCAGCCAAATTCCATTAAATATCATTTCCAGATAAGTGCAAAGGAACATTAGCAGACTAAAGACTGGAAGCTAATGAATTCTGGTGCTCTGTTCTCCAGGAACATGTATTTATACATTCACTTTCACCTCTCCCATGAAGCCCTTTAGTTCATTTCAGAGACCTGCTCTCTACCTGTGTCTCTCCCAAGCCTGTCCACATTCAAGGTATCTTTATTCACAACTATATACTGAAATTCTGTTGCCAGGCAACAGCATTGGTAGCCCTGTGTGCCTCAGCTCCTGATGCAGTCTTCCCCTTTCTTGATTTGTATTCCTGAACCCATCTGCTCAGAATTAAAACTGCCTTAAACTAATCCCAAGCAGCACTGCCTCTGTTGTACAAAAGTTTAGGATATGGTTGGCAACACATTACAGGATATTTTGGAAATATTAACAAGATTCAAAGCTGTGCAGAAATAAATCTTTTGCTTTCTTTGTATTAATTCTCTGTTTGACAACCATTTCCTAAAAATGACATGCAGACTCTACTGTATTTTGAATTTCTATTGTATTCTTGCAGCTTTGAACTACAGTCCTGCAGCTAAGTGTTCAACGCAATAGAAAAACCTAAAGAGATATGCCTGGAACCATTTCTAACTCCTTTTTTCTGATGCTTTTAACTTCAGGCATTTCCACAAATTAAAAAGTTCCAGTGGATTTGCAGACATAGCTGCTCTTCTGCCCAAATTTTCACTGGTTGCTATTCACTCACATAGTAAAGACATTAAGGGAGAAGAATTTGGAAACAAAAAGTTATCTTCTCCCACTCTATTTAGTGTTATTATAATGGTATGCCGACTGCCAGAAACTGAAAACTATTGCAGAGGCAACTGCAAAGTAAAATTGAAGGTCAATTCCTCCTAGCAGCGCCCATGTTAGAATTAGAACTACAGTTTTTATGCAAAAAGCAAAAGAGACTCAATCCAGTCAACATGTAACCATCACATTATACAGCAAAAACCTGGAAATAATCCTTGGAAACTTCACGGGTTCCGCTCGCAGGATTAGTTCTCCTCATGTGAATGACTGGGAAAAATAGGATTGGGGGAGCAGCAACAGCAGAGAATATGAGGCAGCAAAGGGCAGCTATTCTTTACTCTGCTTGTACTAGTAAAAATCCATCAAAAGAAACAATTTTTGTATTTAAAAGGTTTCTAATGATGCACTGCTAAACAGTTGAAAATGGAAGAGAAAAAGTTGTCAACCCATTACTAATACAGCAAGATAGTCTAAACCAATACCTTATCAAAGACATAGTTATAAATAAACAGATATTTTATAGCATTCTAGTTATCAAAAGTCTTTTGCAGCCATTTTACTACTTTAGCACTTAGTTTAGTTGCTTTCTACAAGTCTAAGGAAGAGTTTATTAGGCATTCTTGAAATTAAGCAGCAGAACCTCAAAATTCTACCTCCAAGCATTTACAACACTCCAAGGCAATACAGCATTTATTCTCAAATCTAACATTGACTCCATTTTTCACTACACCAACATTAAATCCACTAAGTACTTCAGAAACATTGTATTTAATTTCATCACGTATCTTAGCATCCATCTTGGAATTTGGGAATTGGCTACAATTTTGCATAGATTAACACCCCATATTTGCAATTCCTTTAATTTACTCTGTCCAAAATAACAAGGCAACAGTCCTCCAAAGGCTCACCTTTACATGAATATGTTTAGCATTTTTATGCATGTTTTTACTCGTATTCACACATTGGCAGTAGCAGCAACCTTCAAAGGACCCTGCCTTAAACACTATTCATACACACTGCATATGAACAACACTTCAGCTGTAAATAAAGCTCCTTCAGTACAGACCACTGGACTGTCACTGACAACTGGGGGGCACATGTTTTCAAAAGCTGACACAGAAGCATCTCTACAAGATTTTCTGGGAATCTAATAATTGAACATATTTCACTTTCAAATATTTTGGCATTTTGTGCAGTGGGTCAAATTTATGCAGTGTTGCAACAGCATGAGGGATTGACTCTGGCTGGACTCCAAGTGGCCACAAACACTGCTCTGTTACTCCATTCCTCACCTAGATAGGGGAGAGAAAATATAATGAAAGAGTCATGGGCTAAAATAAGGGCAGGGAGAGATTACTCACCAGGCAAAACAGACTCGACTTCAATAAATTAATTTATGAGCAATCAAATCAAAGTATGATAAAGAAATCTGTGAAACCTCTTCCTCTGATCCTTTCTTCCTTCCCAGGCTTAATCCGATTCCCAATTCTCTACCTCCCTTACCCCAGGGAGACAGTCAACTCATCACATGTTGGTTCTCCATGGGCTGAGAAGAACAGCCATGGTCTGCACCACAGGCTGCAGAAGAGTCTCAGCTCTGGCACCTGGAGCACCTCCTCCCTCTCCATCACTGACCTTGGTGCCCAAAGGGCTGCTTCTCTCACGTATTCTCACTCCTCTCTTCTCTGGCTGCAATTACTCCTGTGCAGGAACTTCTTTCCCTCCTCAGTTGTGTTGTCCCAAAGGCTCTCCCACCATCACTGATGGGCTCAGCCTTGGCCAGTGGTGGCCTGTCTTGGAGCCATGTGGCATTGGCTCTGTCAGACATGGAAGCTTCTGGCAGCTCCTCACAGCAGCCATTCCTGTAGCCCTGCCCTGCCCAGAACCTTCCACACAACTCCAGTACATACAGAGGGCCTAAACAGTGACTCCATGGTGGCTATCCCAGTGGAATTACAGAGGAAGCTGCCTTTGCAAAGGCAAGCACAGCACTGTAGCCATGATATTTTATGAAAAATCCTGGCAAAGGGATTTTTCTCCTGAGAAGCTGAGAAACCTCAGAGGAAAAGAAAAACAGTTATCTGCTGCTGTGGAATGCAACAGGTGTATCTTTGATTGGTCCATGTTGGTTGTTTCTAATTAATGGCCAATCACAGTCAGCTGGCTCAGACTCTGAGTCACAAGCTTTTGTTATCATTCCATGTTTTTTCCCTTTCCTTGCTAGCCCTCTGATGAAATCCTTTCTTCTATTATTTTAGTATAGTTTTAATATAATATATATATAATAAAATAATAAATCAGCCTTCTGAAACATGGAGTCAGATTCTTGTCTCTCCCCTTGTCCTGGGACCCCTGTGAACACCACCACACAGCACAATAACAGTGACAAAAAAAAAGCTGCTCAACTGTGTTTGTTATTGCATTTTTCAATCTAAAGGGCAGAAACATAAGAGGCCTCTGAGCTGCCTCTCCATGACTGAAAATAAAGAGCCTGCACAGAGAGGAGAACACTGCATACTGCTGCTTGAGCAGCCCTATTTCATTAGCATGCATGTTAAGTTTTCCTCAAGAAATCTCAGAATCACTAAGGATATGCAAAATTAATAGAAAAATGAATATTTAAAAGTACTAGAAAAACATGTCTCAGTATTCAGGGCCTGTCATAAGCTAACCTCATGATGTAAAACAGTATGATCAAGCTAGCAAGGGACTAGAATCAAAATTACCCACTAAACTTTCCTGGGTAGCCTAAGAAGATTCTCTGAAGAGTGATTTAAATCCCTGCATAACTTTATTAATTATCAGGAAGGCAATTTATTCAGATGGACACCTCATAATTTAAATGCATATGTAACACATTAATCTATTATATTTTTATTGAATGAGTTCAGATAACACTGAAAAAGTGGTAATGTTTTTGAACTAATAGTCTAACACGAGCAAACTGGAATACTTTATCTATATTAGCTCTATGTTATCTCCACTCTTCACACTGCTTTAAGGTCAAGATCACAGAGCTGAAGCTCTTCAAGGTTTGATTTAGTTAGTGCATGCAAACTCATTATGGTAAACCAAAGTCTGCTTTGCAAGTTAAAAACAGTTTCAAATTAGGAAACATTGCACTGGATGAGTGTAAAATGTATTGTATCATAGTTGAGAATCAGGGCTCTGTTTTAACGTGCATGCTCATGTTTCCCAGAACATGAAAAAAATGAAGAAAAATCACATTTTAAATGGCACTTAGAGCTTATTTAGGGATAATAGCTAGCAATAACTCCAGCTGCTCTTTTGAGCGCATATTCCATATCAAGATACATTGCCATGGATTTGGCTAAGACACAAGCAATCTAGCAAGCAATGAGGGCACAAGTCCACATTCTCAGTTTTGCAGTAGATGCACCCTGAGAACAATTAGCTGTAAAATCCATGTAGATCTTTCCCCTTTCTTAGAGTGGGAGAACTGGAAGTACCAGCAAACTAGACTTGCTGACAGTCACATGCCACTGGGCATATCCCAGTTTCAAATTCAACAGGTAAAGCAGCGCTGTGAAGTTCTGTGTGGGAAGTGCCAAGTAGCCTCTGCACACAGAGCAGACGGGCATCAGGCTCTGGGCTTCACTGATGCATTTTGGTTTTCATGAGCAGCTCACAATTTCTGTCACATCAGACACTTCTGTGTTGTACAACAGTGCTGTTAATAAACAACTTGGGCTGAGCAAACTCTTGACACCATGCACAATCATTTGTGGATGCCAGGTCTGAAGCACACAGGCCACAGAAATAAGCTGGCACCACTAGTCCCCTTCTGCCTACCTTGTTCACTGAGTACTACTGTTCCCATACTACTGCTTTTGTGGTCACCTTCTGCAGGGACAAGAGAGGTCCCAAAGCAATCCCCATTGTAGCTAGCTAACAAATACTGATGATTTCTGAATTTAAAACAATTAATGTAAACAAATCTGAAGTCCCATTAAGTCTCATTAAGTCCTGATTACTTTAGCAACTTACTCCTGTGGGCTTAAATAGGTCCCTGCAGCTTGCTCAGGCCAAAGACCCATTTTCACAGGATTCTGGCACTCTCCCCCTACCAAAATATTTCTGCTGTATATTCAACAGTATCTGTTCCTCAGCCTTTTCTACAAACCTCTTGACACCTTTTCTTCTGTTTGGGCCTCCTTCACAACTCTGCTATGCTGTACTTACTCAGCAAGCACAGGATCTGATACAGTGTCTGCAGTGCAGAGCTTGAGCCAATTAATTGATTCTCAAGAAATTTGTTACAAAAGGACAACTACACATGGTTTCTGAACATAGTTCACAACCAAATTAATAAACATTCACTCTGCAGTGTTTGTGTTCAATGCTCACAAGAACTGACACAGAATGGTCTGTCTGTACCCCAGCTCCAAGTGCAAGGGTTAATGGTACCAGATTATCTCCAGCCATCAACTTCAATGACAAACTAAAAAAAACCAAAACAAGCTTCAGTGACACCAGAAGACTCCCTAGCCCAACAGCTCTCCACTGTAAAGTCTCCGGATCCAGCAACAGTGAAAACCAGGTAGAGATTTTCCCACCTTCTACCCTTCCAAAGGGGGAATCATCCCATGCTGCTGACCTGCGTCAGGACACAGGACTGTACCATGCTGTACCAGAGCCAAGCACTATCACTTGAAACACTTACCTACCTTAGGCTGCCAGTGCTGATCAGGTCATTCAGAAGCAGGGAGCCCAATCCAGTTCAGATAGCAATCATTTAAGAGGTTTGTTTTTTTCTGGAGTTTTTTGACATAACAGAAGTATTGGAGTTTAAGGTATCCAGGGGACAGCCTGAAGTTGGATGTCAGTAGTAGTTGCAACTAGTGATCTCTCCCTGTTTATGCCTACAAATTCCATTCACTCCCTTGCAGTATTATCAGTTATGCTACAGTGTTATGACCCAGTTTACAGAGTCAAAATGAAATAATTTGAGCTCATTTTCTCACAGGAGAGTTGGAGTTTGCAACATCAGCTTCAGGTCAACAAATTCTTACAGAGCCAGAGCCCAGGAATAAAAATTTGGATTCCCACAAGATATAGCCTGTGTAGCCATGCTGCTCATCTGCCTTTATAGCCACAGAAGTGTCCCTCCCAAGTTCCCAAAGTTGCTTTCCCACCCAAGCCATTATTTAAACCTCAGAGACCAAGAGCCAAACTAGAGCATGATTATTTATTATTCTTTTTGGTAGTACAAAGGCAGCTTTACAAAAATGGCCGGTAATCACTACCACAGTGAAATTTGTTACAACCTGATTCCCTGTAAATTGAAACCTGCAGGCAGGCATGAACTGTAAGAGACAAACTGCTCTTCCAAATTACTCACAGTCAGCAAAGACAGGTGTCTCAGTACAGCTTGAGCACATTCCAGTGTTGCCCCATAATCTTGATTACTTGTTTCCAGGACATATCCAGGAATAAGAATGTTAAATTGGCTGGAACTTCTGCCACTGCTGTGGCTACTTAAACTGCTGAGGGTAAATCATTCCTCTTCATTTACGGGAAAAGTAGATCAATGCAGCAAACTGAAGTGATACAGAGTGATGAAGATGTAGTTCAGGACTGCTGACCAGTTAAGGAATAGTCTGTTCATATAAAGTAAGCATTTAGGGAAGTATTTTTGGTATATCATGTTTTGTCAAGTGGAACTGCCCCTTTCCCTCTCCCCCATCAAAGCAGTGGAGTGTTGGTAGAAAAGGGGAGCCATGTAAGCCTTGGTAATTGATGACAGTTTGCAAGAAAATTCAGGCTTCTGATCCACAAACCAGAAAGTGAAGTGCCTAACTTAGTCCTTCAGCTGGGAAACTTCATAGAGGTATGCACCAAGCATCTTCACCCCCTGGATGTAGTTGTACCTGCAAAGAAGGCAGTTTCCTTTAGCAGTGTCTCCACTGAGCTTCATTTCTAGCAGATGCCCTATTTGCAAAGCCACACATCAGTCCCATGCACATGACAAACTCTGTGGAATTGCTGCTGCAGGCAACAGGCACTACTGCCCAAACCCCTACATCATCCCTGGCAAGACAGAAACATCACCTTTGGGGGAGCTTAGAGACCAAAATATAAAACCTACTTCTGGTTTCAAGAGTATCAATGTAGAAATCAAAATCCAGCTACAAACTAGTTACCCAACCAGTCAGTCATTTTCTCCTGGGGAGGATGGCACTTTGCCATCCAGAGAATTAAACAAAAAAGCAAGAGCTCAGTTCTTGGTGTTTTTCATAATACATGCCAAGACACCTCAGCACAGGAATAGATATTCTCTTACCTATTTAGTTTTTCATTTTGAGAGTGAGCACCATCATCTGCAGCTCCAACAGGAAGCAGCATGACATTCTTGCCTGTGGCTTCTTGAAAAGTAAGGGTAACAGGAATGCTTCCTCCCTCCCTTGTCAGGTCTGGTTCAACTCCAAACACTAGAAAAGCAACGCTCTAGTCAGTTTGAAGTCTAATTTTTCCCACAAACCCTCACTTAAGCCATCATGTTCCCATCTGCACCAGGTGCTGGCCAAATCAGCCAGACTGCAAAGGCCACAAAACTGTGGAGCTTCTCCCCACAGATGTAGCACTGGAATATTGTCACTATCAGTTACACACCAACAATTCATCTGAAGGCCTGTCTGTACTCCAACACAAGTTAAAGTTGCTCTAGCTGCCCAACACAATCTAGCAAAACTGATTAAGAGGGGTGCTGTGACCAAACTTCATTGAATTTGGCTTCGCAGGTGATCTGAACCAACAGTCTCATCCTTATGCAAAAGCAACATCATATCAACAAACTTGTCCCAGAACATCATAAATTAATTTGATATCCAGTAACTCTCCTGCCTGTATTTAAATTTCTGTTTAAAGGTTGCACATGACATGCTTCCTGACTTAGTGAGCCAAAGTTATTAAACATGAGTGCAGAACACTTAATATTCAGCAAACACGACCTCAGGTATTTGAGGTGCTGGAACAAGAGACTTTTAATCCTACCAGTGCCAAATGAAAAACCCACTGACCTGTCTTCATGGCCCTCCTACCAGCCATGTAGTGGGGGTGGTTGAAGTCTGACACCCAGGGTTTTCCACCATGGCCTAAGTACACTTTGAATTTGTTGGGACTCCGCAGCTCTGCAAACTTTTTGTTCAAGTAGTCTTCAACCTGTAAGAAAGATTGAATGCTCTTATGTAGTGCTAGCATTTGTATGAGCACTGGCAAATTTCATATTCTAAAATCATCTTAGGGACTTGCAGATCACTACAACTGTGCAGCAATACTTTTTCTATTATTCTTATCTTGAAGTATTCCAATGATTCTCTGCTCTGAACCAGAATATCTTCTTTAGGCAAATTAACAGTGTATTGTAGAACAATTAGGCAGTACGTCAAACACTGCTGCTCTTGATTATGCATTTCTAGCAGCCCAAGTGCCCCAGAAATAGGTTAGCATTCACTCCTAAGCCCTTTTGAGTTCAGAGAAACTGGGTAATCAGACCACTACAGTCCGCTGGGGCACCACAGGATTCCCTCAGTTATCTCATGTTGAGGTGCACTACCAGGAAGATGGCAGGAAAGCAAATAAACAGAACTGCTTTAGAAAACAGAAAAACTCTTCCCCCAAGGCAAGGTGAACAGAAGTTTAGAGACACTTGTTCAGCTAGCAGTAATCCAGCTCAACATACATTCTTTGTGACTTCTTCAGGAGTCATGTTTGGCACAAGCCTGATTGAGAACTTGCCAATCACTTTCCTAGGAATCACAGTCTTGGCACCAGAGGCTGAGAAGGCTCCTTCAATTCCATGGAGAGACAAGGATGGGTATCTCCACCTGTGCATAAGGATCTCTCTCTGCAGAAGCAGAGAGAAAAATGCAAGGTTACATGAAGTTTGACAGAGTTCCCTAAATTAATGATTTCTTCAACCTAATAAAGAAGTTGCAAGAAATAGTGCTTTTTCCCATGCAGAAATGCAGCTCACTGAAGATCACTCAGAAACTGTTACTCCCATTAAGCACACATTTTGATAACACAGCTGGGCTCTGTGCACCTTAAGAGACCTAGCAGTTCTAGTCTGGCTCTCTCCTAGCTCTGTGGAATTTAGGGGACATGACCAGTCTGCTTCTGATAAGGACACAAGCAGCATTTATAAGGTGCTCAAGCACAGTTTGTTGGGAACATGGAAAGCTTTAATTCCCACTGCCTCAAGACAGGCAGGTGCCTTCATCACCAAGACACTGCTTAAGTTCACATTTTCTAAAAGCCTCACCACTGCTCAAACTGAGGCTTACAGTGTGCTTTTCTTTATATCATCAGCTGTATTAAAAAGCCTGAACTGCAGGCTGATTAAACTGACCACCCCTGCCTTCCAGGTACACTTTCTGCATTTAACATAACTCTGTTACCTTGAACACAGCTCTTCAATACATTGGATCCTGAACTCAGTGCAGTTGTTGAGTTGCCCTGAGCAGACACAGGTGCAGTGTCTTCAGCGTGAGCTTCACTGCAGAAATGCAGGAGACTCAGAAATTTTGTGTCCATTATGTTAACAAGTTGGTTTTTCTCCAGGTACAACCTGCTTACAATCTTCTCTCAAAGCAAATGTAGCTGTCACAGTTCAAATCTCTCAAGCACATGTGCTTCTTGTCTGGAAGTTCCAGTCATTTCTCCCTAGCCCTAAAGCCCTTCTTGCATGTATGCAGCTTAGAAATGCCTTAGCTGGAATTTCTGTTGAGCCAAGACTGAACAGCTTCAGTTTAGTATCACAAAGAACATCTTGCCAGCTTCTCCTTATATCCAAGCTATAATCCATCCATTACTTTAAAGGACAAGGCTAAGCAAGGAAGTCTGTGTGCTCCCAGTTGATATAAACCTGAGCATGTAAAGACAAGGTTGAGGATATAAATTGTTACTTATTCCTATTTCAGTTAAGTTTGAAGTCTCCTGACAGTACTAGGACAGAAGACAGACCTGTACATGTAAACTTGCTTTTTACAACACCTGTGTCTGCTTTTTATGACAGGAGATGTATTTACATCTAGGGTTTTAAAATTAGTATGTAATACCTGTACCATGTAAGAGTCAATGCTGTTAAAAGCATTCATTTGGAGAGCTCCCAGGACAAAGATTTAACTTTAGACATGAGTTTATTGAGCTTGAGATTGTTCAAAGATTTGGGCTGCCTAGCTCATGATTACAAAACAGTCCTTGTCTGCCAGGTCTAGGAACATGTTCAGAATGCCAGCCTTGAATTCAGCAAAGCTGGGTTTCAAGTTCTTTTCTTACCTAAGGAGCAATCATCTCTGAGCAACTGCATGATTTCTGATAACCCACTGAACTTCCTACAGATGTAGAAAATCAGATGTTTTGTGTAGATTGTGACCTGACCTCTGGAAAGCTGCCAACATTCTTATCTAGCATTAAGAGAACAGCATTAAAGTTCTGTACAAGTTTCAAATACTATTTATACAGAGTAAGGAGCAAATTTAGAGTTGTCAAGACTACTTGAGTTAAACATGGGATAACCTAGAATAAGTTTTCAAGCACCTAACACTAGCAGTTCCTCTGCAAAGTGTTAAGTATGCAGTGAGCCATACAGTAAGCAAAATAATCTTCAAGGCATTCTCACCATTTTGAAGACATCAGATGAATCCTCTGCCTAATACATTACTTAATAACACACACACATCCACAGAAGCTTGTTTCTGGTCTCCTACTAACACAGACAGCTTGATCTAGACAGGGCAGAGGAGAAGTGCAGCACACCTTTGCATCATGCAGAAGTCTTGTTGCTCCTACATCTTTTGCATATTCTGTCAGGTCAAAATCAATCTTCTCATATAATGCCAGTTCCTCATCAGTAACAGGTGCCACTGCTTCATTAACACCTGGGATGAGGATTTTCCCTTTCTTGTCTACAAGAGAACCTGTAAACAAGAAGCACCTAATATCAGTATTCAACCAGAAGATACAAGATGTCATTGCTGGGAACACTGTCCTTGGGAAACTGAAGTCTGGGCCTTCTGAAAACTCTGTAAATGCAATGAAATTTAGACTTCTATTTCCCAGAGCATGCACCACACTTCCCAGAGCATGGAAGACACTTAAAAGAATTTGCCTATATCCAAAATGTACACTTGCTTGCTACTCTAACTCTACTGCTACATTTCACTGGCTGTCTGAAGGTAGGATTCCCAAAGAGTTCAGTATCATACCCACAGCAGAATTTGAGAAGACAGCTGATCTAATTAACATGCAAATTTGCAGCAAGGTTTTAGGGAAAGCTAAGAGTAAACAGACAACTTCTTAGCAAGACCTTCACCATGTTTCTGTATCTAAGGCAGTAGCTTTGCACACTTGGCAAGCACCATTTCACTGGTCACTGCTTTGCTACTGCAAACTCAGTTATGCTTGGATGGTGATTGCTCCCATTTTTAATGCATTCAGTGAAACCTGTGTTTTCTTACCCATTAGAGCAATGAGATCTGTCATGGCCTCATGGACTGAACCACCATAAACTCCGGAGTGAAGGTCTTTGTCACAACATTCCACCTGATTGAAGTGAATGAAGATTCAGCACAGAGATTTTGCCATGTAGGGAGGAGACTAGAACAGCCAAAGCCCAGTTAGAACTTGATCTGGCCAAGGGTCAAGGAGTGTCCCCATCATTTGTTCAAAGCAGAGGGTAGTATAGTGTCAGGGGATGAGAAAAAGGCAGAGGTATTTAATGTCTTCTTTGCCTCAGTCTTCAATATCAAGATCAGTTGTCCTCAGGATGCCCTCCTCCCTGAGCTGGAAGTCGGTGAAGCCCATGATCCATGAGGAGATGGTAAATGACCTGCTATGTCAATTAGCCACCCACAACTCTATGGGCCCAGATAGGATCCACCCCACCCCAAAGTATAGAGGGAACTCATAAAAACTTGTCAAATCACTCTCAATCATCTACCAGCAGTTCTGGTTAACTGGAGATATTCCAGCTGACTGGAAAGCACAAATGTGACACCCATCTATAAGAAGGATGTATATGGACGAAGATGCTATGCTATGAGACAATCCTTCAGTGCAAGTGCTGGCTTATCTTGCTTCACACATCTGAAAGCTATCTCACCCACCCAAGTATCAGATAGAATAGCAAGAGGATGTTTAGACAATTAGGAAAAAACACTCCACATAAGTAGCCAGTTTCTTTTCTGAAAAAAGCTACTGGCATGAAAAGGCTTGCACTAGCACTCTTCTCCTGTGGAAAACTCAGTTTAATAATAATGGATTTTCAATGTATTTCAGCACTTACCTCTATGAAGTAGTAGCAGATACCTCTCAAACCATAAGTGATACAAGGCTTCTTCTTGCCTAGCCAGTAGTTGTCAGAAATGCAAACATAATCCACATCTTTAAAGAAAGCATCTCGCTGAGCAAAAATCAGTTCATCAAGGCCTTCAGATCCTGATTCTTCCATACCCTCTAGGCAAAACCTAATATTTACTGGAAACTCCTTTGAAATGGAAAACAAGAACAGATTAAGCATGTGAGAACACTTGACTCCTTCAGTGAGCTGTAATTTTCATCTGCATCATTCAAAGCAGATAAATGGACATGGCTAAAATAGTTCCATTACAGTGGAATTTGTTAATTATACACAAACCAGTTTAAAGTTTGGACTGTGCTTATGTTGAGGGCACTTACACCACCCTTCATTTGATGGAATTCAAACTCTTCAAAAAATAATTAAAAACTTGTCCCCAAATCCTGTAAGTATGGGAACACAGCAGAAATCTGTTGCCAAAGGTAAGCTACCAGGCTAGGAAAACTAACCTAAATCACAGGAATTGCTTGCCACAGTACGAACAGAGATACCCTGTCTATCCAGTCTAGCATATTCTATATACCTAGACAGCAACTGAGAACTGGTTATTCCTCTCAAAAGCAATAGGAACTTGTCTTGCAAGATTAAGCAAACACCCTGAGCTATTTGTGATTGCAGATTTTCTTTAACAGAAATAAGCAAAGCTCCCAATTTTAGTGTTACTAAGTTAACCTCTTAGAGCTCAGTGGCAGTGAGACATTAAACCTTGATAAATGCCAAAGTAATTTGACATCCTTACATGACAGTGATCACATTTGATTATTCCTCCTGCTCCACATGCTTGCATATGTATTTTCCTTCCTACATATTTCATTAAACGAAAATTGTTAGAAGTGCAACCTAAACATCTATAGGACTAACTTGTCAGCAAGTCAACTTAACCCTACTAGGAAATCAAGAAATTTACAGGACTATTGCATCATTCCTCCAATTAGCTGAATAAGCAGGCTTCCCTCACAAGGGTTTGTGGCTTGGATAACATTTATTGCTAGACTCAGCTGCATGTGAAAAAGCAGAATATATTTTGGGCACATACCTGGTTAGTTTGTTGATAAGCCTCCAAGGCATTCAGCCAGGCAAGCACTGGACCTTTGTCATCTGTTGATCCTCTCCCATACAACTTTCCTGTAGAAACAAGATAGAAATTAACCAGTGAGGAAAAAAACAGCATGAAGTTTCATCTCTTGCCTAGATGAGAACATTTGGTTTTGGGTAACGTTTTTAACCCTACTTAATGAATAATTTCTGATTCTTCATAAGTAGCAGTCTTACATCCTGCTTCACATACCCTTTCAAGTAGGATAGATACAGGACTGCAATAGTTCTCCCATTTAGAGAGCTTCCCCCCACCTCTTCCCCCAGCTTCTACCTCAATAGCAGTTTATTATAATGCAGGAAAAGAATAGCTGCCTTATTCTTCACTATAATATAATTTTCTACAAATGCCTCAGTGTAGAGAAACAAGTTTCCTGCTTTTAACAGAAATCTATCAAGTATTATCTTCAGTTCAATAATTCTTTTAAGAGTAAAAATTCAGTATCTAGTGACAAATCACTTCTCGGGATTCTCCAGATAAAAGTGGATCTCCCTAGAAAGGAATTTAGTCAAAGATGAGTTTCACAGGCCACAGGAAATTCCAAGGAAATGTAGTACATGGGATCATAGCAGAGGCACTATCAGTGCAACTCAGAGCTGTGGCTACAATCCTTCATCACTCTGTGTAACCAGTGACAGAACAGGCCAGACAGCTCGCAAAGGCAGAGCCACTGGTGAATGTCTCCTGCATGGCCAGGCTCCACAGAGACAAGCCACAGCCTGAGGCAAGTCTAGGTCTTGCTAGGAGATAACTCAGTTCAGTAACTTGGACTCTACTGCCTATGAGTAAGTGCCCAAGCAGAACTACTAGTTGCATACTCCTTTCTCTGGCAATCATTAATGCTTATGGAACACGAGTGCTTAATGTCCTTCTATTGAACTGACCTTTAACACTGATAAAGTGAAACAAAGAAGCTCTTGGTAGCACCAGCTCTTAATAGAAAAGGAAGTTTTAAGTCTTCTTGACTGCTGGCAATGTTGTTTCAACAGGAGATACTGCACCATTTCTTCCTCCCCATTTATGGGAGAGGGACAAATTTTGGGGCACTACCTGTGCAAAAGAGGTTCTGCAGTACTCATAGTAGAGCAGTTAAACACAAGGCAACCCAGAGAGGCTGCTGTGCCACTCCTGTCTCCAGGCATAAAGAAGTTTTGTTGTGTATTTTTTCTCAGCAATGGTTCAAAATTCCTGCAGTCTGACACGACCTTACAGGCTTCAAGCTGTGAACAAGAAATTAGCTCTAAAAAGCTCTCTGGCAACAAGCTGGCACCATTTAAGGCAGCAGTTAAGATTGTGCTGTAGCTACAAGAAAGAAAACAGGCAAATTACAGCCTATACTATCAGAAAAGGAAACAGTCCCAAGAGTAGCTGAGATTTTCCAGCTCAACTTTTTTACCATTTCCCCACCTGCACATTTTCACTTCAACAGTATTAAACAAACACCCATACCACTTCTAACTCTCCTTCTACCTTTCAATCAATGGCACAGCTTTGGAACAATTGAGGAATACCACACTTGTTACAGAAGACTTCATCAGTTTGTGAAGTCCACTGTTCTTACCATCTCTTTCTACCAGAGTGAAGGGCTCGCTGTCCCAGCCATCCTCTAGTGCAGCTGGCTGAACATCCAGGTGACCATATACACACACTGTCTTCTTGCGTGGATCCGTGCCCAGCGTTCCCAGAACAATTGGTGGTAGGGGGATCTCTGATCCATCAGGCAGCTAGAAACAGGAAGGCAGAAGTTTTGTTAAAATGTGGAAAGCCAGAGTTTTAATCAGATACATGAATTACCTTATACTATGGAGGTTATGAGAGTAGAGGCACAGACAGCTAAACAAAACTAATCTACTTAAACCAATTGCCAGAAGCAGGGTGCCAAAGAAGGCCTGGCAGCACCATGCCAGTTAGTTTCCTGACAAGTCCCAGTAACAGCCAAAACGTTCCAAGCCACTTAGAACTGTTAGCTTTAAACTACCAATCCTACATCAGATTTTAGCAGAGGAAGCTGACTGCATGCCAAACTGCTGTATCTAATGCTGACTGAAGCATAAGTGATAAACTCCATTCAATATTGCTTGTCACTGCACTTTCATCCTGTCCACAGTACAGCCCTCTGGACAAAAATTCCCTGACAGTGGTAAGGCTGGGTGTAACATGTGCCTACACCCAATTAAGACCAGCATAACAGACATATTTCTTTGTACCACCCTACACTGTTACACTAAGGGCAGGATAGTGCTGATGAACTCAGTTCAGGAGTTCAAGAGTTGAACTTAGCTTAATCCCTTGGAATACCCCATAAGCAATTATCACAAGCTATTCCCAGTCAGCAAGCATTTCCCTTCCGGTGAACATGTACTTCCACACACTGTTCAGCAGATGCAAAATCAGCTTTGACTTTTTGCTTATATGGGTCCCAAGCTCCAGATTTTTATCAACAGGTTACATGGTCCTTGGCCAGCTGCAGCTCTACATGACTAAAGCCCTACTCCAAGAATTTACAGTAATCAACGCAACAAATTACTGTGCAGCAGTAAAGCAACTTTGATCTGACAAGTTCAGTTGCTTTACATTGTCCCTCACAGATATAGCAGCAACACATAATACACTGACTAGCTACTAGCTATCTCTATACTTAATATAAAACAGAACACTGAAGGTAACTCTTGCAGATGGATTAAAGTTACCTAATAAAAATATTATGTATAAAACTCTAAAATCAGTTCTTGCTACTAAAAAGTTACAGTGATAAGAGAAACTTTGTCTCTTAAATAACTGAAATGCTTTTGATCAGGTTTTAGGCTGTAGGTAGTAGCAGAGCTAGAATTAATCTACAGATTCCCTCCCAAGTCAGCTGTTTTCCTGCTGGAACCTGTAGCTACAAACAAGTGTAATTCAGTTGCCCAAAGGAAAAACTGCTCAGAAGGTTCCCATAAACACAGATCTCACTCAGCAGTCTTTCACACCAATTACAAGGACAATCTTCTAAAATGAGTAAACATTCCAGTACAAGGTTTTTAATGCCATTATCCAAATCCTAGTCTCAAAATTTTGGTATGGGTCTTGCTCTGAGAGGCAGGGATGGCTAGGCACTTCAGAGGAGGAGCATACCAAGTGGCTATTTACTTAGGA
The DNA here is from genome assembly GCF_000277835.1 of Geospiza fortis. NCBI lineage: Eukaryota > Metazoa > Chordata > Aves > Passeriformes > Thraupidae > Geospiza > Geospiza fortis. Next base: position 10,173,947 of record NW_005054311.1, read on the forward strand.
TGAGATTATCATTATCATTCTTATAGACACATACATTTCTCAGGGGAAGAAAAGCAGTCTGGACAGCTAAAAATGAGGAGGGAAGTCATTCTTTTAATGATACTTTTGTATCTAGTAAGGGAGCGATGCAATCCTGTGACAAATGTAACACTTCTGAAAGAGTCCAGAACTCTCTTTTGGCAGACTTACTGAAACTTCAGCAAGTATCTTTATAGTCTATGGGCCTAAGGACCAATAGGAGCCTGTTGTTTAAATGTCTAACATTTTTGTTTGCAGGTGCTCTATTTGTGTTCAGTTAAAAAGTATTTAAAACACATTTAATACAGTCCAAAATTTAATTCAACATCTTTAATTGGGTCCCAAGGTTTATTGTAAAGAAAGGTTTCTAACAGAATGTTCAGACTGTGCGGCAGCAAAGGCATTATCCTACACCCCAACAAGCTACTGCCTTTCCAGGCCACTGCCCACAGGACCTTTGTGTGGTGATCCCAACCCAGAAGCCCATCAGGCACCAAGGAATTAGTGACCCCAAAAGATAACCTGAATAGCCCAAAGCCTGTGCCATGCTATGCTGCACACACAGTTTCACCTTCCTGCCTGTGCTGTGCATATCCCTGGATTGCAGGATAAACAGAGCCACTTCACTGTAACCTAAAGGCAGCTCCCACTGGGCACTGGGGATTACCTCATCTGCATGTCCTTGACTTAATCTAAAAGTGCATCAAGAAATTCTCACACAAAATCCCTTCTGTCAGTGGAACTGAACAGCTTGAATAAATAAAATGGAAGAAAACTTCCATGCATGGGATCTGCACAGTATGCTGGATGCTGGTTGGATGCCTGCTAGATGGAGATTCCAGTATCTGCAGGGACATAAGAATGTCCATATTATCATCTTGCATTACAATAAGTCCAATAAAGAGCCTTCCAATGGAGTCTAGGTGCCTTTCATACTGGGAACACAAGAAACCAGCACTTCCTCATGCAAAACACCTTGTCTTCTAGAGATTTTTTCCTACTAGGCTGCCATGGAGACGCTCACGTACCTTTTGTTTGCCAATATCCATAAGTTTGGTTGTGCCTCCCAGTCGCTCAATCTCCTTGGCAGCAACCTCCATCATGTGCTTGATTTCACCCCTCTTCTCTGGCCATGCTGACACACTCTGGATTGCCACCCACTCTGCCAGGCGCTGCAGAGATGGAAGAGCTACAGGTTTTACTGCACAACAGGCACCATGCAAATACCACCCCACACCTTGTAATTCAACAAACTGGTTTAAGCCAAGCTCAGATTGAGGCAAATCAGCTCTGTCCTCTGCTCAAAGAAGAACTTGTAACCAATAGTATTACTCTCAAAAAGTTCTCTACGACCTCACTTGCCTACAGTTGTCCCTGCTGCATAGCATAAAGTCTACAGACACATCAAGTATGCTTAAGAGTATCACAGCTCGTGCCTATTGTGCCCTTTTAGTTTTTCTTTAAGTATCCAGAAGCAGCTAAAGTCTTTTGGGCCTCTCAGAAAGGCCACTTCAGCTTTTATCCCTGTGTGAGTTCAGCAAGAACAACTGGCAGAAATCAAGCTGAACACTTGGCACAGTTCATGCCTGAGTTCACAGTGCTGTAGCACTGATTCCTTCATGGATGAAAGGGATTACAATACAACCTGTAACTGAACAGCAGGTCAAGTAGCAAAGTACCTCTTTGGAGATGGCAACCTCCCCCTCTGTACCCCAGCATAAATTGTTTTATACAAGAAAGCTTTGTCCCAGCCTCATTTATAATATATTTAATCTCCCATGTCCAAAGGGAAGAAACTATAAACCTAGTTTGGCATTCAGAACCAGTGTCAGCTTCCTGCACCTCTAAACAGGTGGCACTATACACTAATAGATCATTTCCTAATAAATTTACCATGGACATTAAGGGTTTTGAACGGAACTATGCCTAAATTTAAGAAACAGTTTTCTGGCCTGACTCAAATCCCTCACACTTGCTCTCCCCTCTATCCCATTACTTGACATTATTACTGGGTAAACCATATAGATATAACAACAAGCTTGAAGCTGACCACCTAACTTCTAATATCCCATAGCTGCCCATGCTGCAGGAGAAAACTGAAAAAAAAAAAACTTACCTGAACATAGAGGTCCTGGTGTTCATCAATGTATTTAAAGAGGGTTTCCAGAGCAGACATTTTTGGGCTAGTTTTCAGAGCGGTGTTGCTGAAGATTCTGTGACAGAAAAAGAATTTAGCTTTTACAGAGCTAAGAAATGACAGTCAGTAATCAAGAGCTACAGGAGACTTTCACCTTTCAGTTTCTAATGTCACACACCAAGCTGTACTAATATAAAACTTGAGGCCTCTCCCTTTCATGAAATCACCATAGTGAAGTGGCTGAACAAAATCATATTTAAATTTCAACACCACCTCTCCCCTCAAAATAATTTTCAAAGTTAAACTGAGCAGTCTTGTCTCTAGAGACACTTCAATGAAATCATACACTTCATTTTACTGCAGACTTACAGGCAAAATGTTGCCTGAGTAAAATGTAACTTCAAAGAGTAGATTTCATTATGAGTTCAACTAATAGCATGCCATAGGCTTGAATGCTGGAAGCAAGGTCCAAGAAAGCACCACATCTTGTGCTCTGCAGAGGAGGTTAAAAACAAGCAGCTGGAAAACTGTGCTTTTGTCAGCCTTAAGTCTCAGCCTGCCACTCAGATTTCACAAATAAGGTCAGAATGAAGCCATAGGAACAGAGGCCAGCCCCAGCAGGTCACGAGCAAGTTGTCAGTGACTACTTCAGTGCTACCACTTCCTTCTTTTGTTTTTATTTCAACTGAAGTTCACATGAGAAAACCCAAGACTCCTTTTCAGTTTACTGTCTTCCTTACCAGTCTGAAATCAATATTGAAAAGAAATACTGCCCACTAAAGCAAACAAGTTTGAGCTCAACTCTCAAATTAGAGCTAAAGATACAGCACCTCATCTAAGCCAGGAAAACAATGAGCTTTACAAATCCCAGAAGGTTGAAAGGGACACTGGAGGTCAGCTGGTATAAGATGTGGCCCTATGACACATTACTCAGTCTAGTGTCCAGGAGCCTTTTGAGTAACTCCAGAGGAGGCTCCCTGAAGTGTGCCTCTGGAATCCAAGTGCCTGGACTAGGAGGAAAATCTCCAGTGTCCATGTAATAGAAGCATGTTCAGCAGCTCCAGCCACTGTGATTCAGTATTCTGTTGAGTCAGCTTTATGCCAGATCCTTTAAGCCTTTTCTTCTGCTTCTACACAGTAGTCACAAGACAGTTGTTAAAACATCTGACTGCTTGTCTTAGGATTTCTTGAGCAGCTGACTACTCTACATATCTGAAACAAATCCTTTTCAGCTGCAAGTTGTCCCACACAATATACTGCAATACAAGTACCACCCCAAATTTTCTTTCAAGCAAGGTTGTACTTGCACAGATACTGGTGTTACACATACAAAAATCCTTTCCCTCACCAGAGATAGCATCGATTTAATTTAAAGCATCCATCAAGTTTAAATTTGGATAGCTACTTTTAAACACCAATTAGAACAACCTCAAATCACCAGACAGGTAAGCATTCCCTTTAATAGTCATGAAAGGTGAAAACCAAACACCTTCAGAAGGACTACATAGACCATAACCAAGTTAAGGCAATGCTTCTCACTGAAGTTGGGGTTCCCTAATGAAGTCACCATCCTCACACACAGTTAGAGCTCGGGCAGGATTCACGTGGAGCTTTTCAGGAAATCACCCCACAGGCATCAGTCCAGGGCGTCTGACCCTCCACTTCATTCAACCGGTTTCTATAGCAACCTCAGGGCTCCAGCTCCACAGCACAGACACAAAACACGAGTGACATGGAGGCTGACTTTCTGTCCAACACAAACAAGATCTGAACTACTTGTTCGCTCAGGGACTACTTTAAATATCACCTTAACCATAGTTAAATAGCTCTGAAATCACAAGGGCATTGAATCACACAAGTTACACTGAAGAACTGCAAAGAAGTCTGCCTCAGAACGCCTCAAACTACAAAAAGTAAGTATTGGTTACTACACAGCAAAAGGCTGGACTTTACTTCCCCCTTCGTCTGCAAAACCAGGGTCTGAACTTCCTGTAGGTCCTTCAGAATGGAGAGCTGAACCCCTCCTACCCATGCAGAAGGGGCTCTACACTTTTATCTTTTCACAGGACTACAAAAGCTGCACCTTGCAATAAAACAACCCAAGGGACTATCATTGCACCATTACAACTTTGCCCTCCTTATCCACAAACAACATTAATATCCCAGAGGAGAGCACTGAACCAAGAGCACTCTGTAGCCACCATGGAGCTCCATGCTCACACTGCAGGCTCAGCACTTCGGGCCGAGGCTGACCTGAAGGTTAAACGTGGGGTTCTTTACAGGGTTTTGCAGCACCGGGACGAGCTCCCCGCAGCCCCCAGGCCGGTGACAGCCTCGGGATGGGAGGGAAGGAGGCAGGGCACGGCAGGCTTCCTAAGGACAGCGCGGGGGAAAGGCTCACGGGGAGCGAGCGCGACAATGAGGAAGGGGACAGGAGCGGAGAGGCAGGAGCAGCTTCTCCCCGGGAACAGCCACGGCGCCGGGCGCCCCAAGGCCGAACAGACCAGGGGACACGGAGCAAGGCCCGGCCCGCCGGCGGCGCCGCGCACCCGGCATGCCCGGCTCCTCCCCGCCAGGCCGCGCTGGGGCAGGGACAGGGCCGGCCACGTACGGCGGTGCCGCCGCGCGACAAGACCAAGGGATGCGGTCCCGCCACCCCTCCCGACACTCACCCACAGCGACCACTCAGACCCGGCTCCCACCTGGAGTAAAGAAAACACCGCCTCCCACGGCTCCTTAAATACCCCCGCGCCAGCCCCGCCCCGCGGCACGCGCCGCGCTACGCCGGCCAATCACTGGGCAATGAGCACCTAGGGGGCGGGGCTTGAGCCGAGAAGGGGCGGGGCCTCATCTCTGGGCTGCGGCCTGCCGGGTGGGGGCTGGAACAATACAGGGGTGTAATAAAGGGGAATATAATATATAGGCGAATATAACATGGGGTGTAATATAACAGACTGGCAGAGAGCAGCCTGGACAGCTGAATTATTCCAGCCGAAGCTGGGAGTATCCTTATGATCTTCCTACATTTATGGTTTAGATTTAGATGTAGTTTAGACAGATTCCTAGAATCAGAATTTATTATAGAATGTCCTGCGTTGGAAGGGATCTACAAGGATCGTCAAAGTCCAACTTCTGGCCCTGCACAGCACATCCCCAGAAATCCCACCTGTGCCTGAGAGCACTGTCCAAACACTTCTTGAACTCTATCAGGCTGGTGCTGTGACCACTTCCCTGGGGAGCCTGTTCCAGTGCCCAATCCCCAGGGTAAAGAACCTTTTCCTAATATCCAACCTAAACCTCCCATGACACAACTCCAAACCATTCCCTCAGGTCCTGCCGCTGGTCACCACAGAGAAGAGATCAATACCTGCCCCTCCTCTTCCCCTCGCAAGGAAGTCATAACAGCAATGATGTCTCCCCTCAGTCTCCTCTTCTCCAGGCTGAACGGACCGAGGGACATCAGCTGCTCCTCACACAGGTTCTGGTCAAGGCCCTTCACCATCTTCATTGCCCTCCTTTGGATGCTCTCTAATAGTTTAATATCTTTTTTATATTGTGGCACCCAGAACTGCCCCCAGCACTGGAGGTGAGGCTGCCCCAGCTCAGAGCAGAGCAGGACAGTCCCCTCCCTTGCCCAGCTGGTGATGCTGTCCCTGATGGCCCCAGGACACCCCTGGCTCTCCTGGCTGTCAGGGCACTGCTGACTCAGGTTCAACTTGCCATCAACCAGGACCTCCAGGTCCCTTTCCATGGCACTGCTTTCCAGCATCTCATTCCCTGGTCTGTACATATACAACCAGGATGAAATTACACAGCTGGGAGCTTAAGAGAAACAGGAAACAAGTGACAAACAGTGGGCATGCTAGATGGTCTGTTAGCTGCCAATGGGGGAGAGCTGCATAATTTGGGAATTTGGCTGGTGGTGCTGTGTGGGGTGAGGTAAGTGCTGGGGCCTTGCACGAGGCAGCACCGGCTGCAAGCTGTGCTGAGCCAGAGATTCACAGGCTGATGCCAGCCTTGGTTTGTCCCCAGGGATTTATCTGGAGCTGGGGCTGCCCTGGTGCCCCCCAGATACCTGGCTCCTGGCTGGGGATGGGATGGGATGGGATGGGATGGGATGGGATGGGATGGGATGGGATGGGATGGGCCCTGGCTGCCAGGTTCCCATGGGGAGCTCCTGCCCCTCTTGGCAGCCCAGAGTCTGAGGAGCCCCTGACACCAGGACACCTGGCACCATTCTGTGTTGGTGGGAGAACAGATGGCAAAATGTACCCAAAATGGACAAATGGAACTTAGAAACTGGAGTAAAGTTTCTATTTACACTTATGTTAGGAAAAATCTTGCCTGGGAGCAACAGGGGAAAAAACATTAAAAAAAAATAAAAGGAGAGGGAAACTGCTTCTAAAAAGCAGTTTGTTGCATTTATGAAGGGTATTAAGTGACATGACACAGGATGATTTCTGGTGACCTATTTTATGCTCATGTTCCTACATCGAAGTAATCTTTGGTACTTTTTTCCCACATCCTTTAGAAAATTCACAAGCCGAAATAAGAATCAAGGACACGAGCTGACAAAAGAAAGGCATTAAAGAAACATTTGTTGTGTGGCAAATATTGTGCACTGTATTATCACAGTTTTCTGCAAGCCTGTATTGATCTAAATCCACAAATGATTATTTGAAGAACAAACACAAAAACCACACAGTAACTTACCTGAGGGAAAGCAACAACTTTTTTTGAAAGATAACAGGCCAAATTATCAGCTTTGAGAGCCTTGTAAATTGTCTTTATGGAAACACAGTTTTGTTTTACAAGGCTGTTAATTTGGAGGTGAAAATAACGTATGCATACATAAAACCCCTTTGGGAATAGAGGAGAAAGGAGGGGTGGAAAAACACACATTTATCAGAAATGGTTTAGGGACAGGGGATGACAAAGCCAAGTATAAAGAAAATATAAGGATGCACAGCATTCTCTGGTCCTGACAGAGATAACTAAACATCTAAGCCACTCTATTTCTTTTTTTAATATGTTGTCCTTGAAATAGTTTTGTCCTAAAGAAATAATGCGTAGGTACTTGTGCCATTGCTTTTAATCACAGGGATGTAGCATGTATGAGTCAGCTGAAGCAGTAGAGGCAAAGTGAGGAGCCTGAAACATAAGCACTGGTCTGGGAGAGGACAACTGTGTGAATCAGCTTTTTGGATGGCTTGGACTGAGAGCCACAGGGCTGTGGGAGGACAGCAGAAATGCCATTAGTAGTGTGGCTGCCCTTTCTGAAAAATTCCATGCAAAATGATGAAAGGGGACAGAAAGTTTCTATGGATACTACAGAACACATGCAAAACTCACTCTCATTTCTTTTGAAATTAATTTCAAGTGGCAGTCATGTCTGTCCCTGTTTGCAGGTGTATGCCATCTAAAAATTTCACATTGCTCAATTTTTTTGTCTTTTCTCTTCCATGAGATAAAGTCACAACATCTACTTTAGAGTACTTCTGAGCATCATTGAAAGCTGGAATTAGTTGTCTTCAGCCTCTTTATTGTATCTTGCTATTTCCTGCTCTTTCCTGTCTCCCCCTTTCCCCTTTATTTTATACTTTTCTTCTTAGGTGATTCACAAGCCAAGCTTTTTAAACATTGGTTGATACATAAACCATACAACCATATAATCATAAACTGCTAGACTGAAAGCAAAGATTGTAAATATGGATGTGCAGAACAGTGCAGCTTTGTTGGATTTCTTTGCTTTCCTGCAAACAATAGTTTTTGAGCTAGTGACAGCAAATTTAAAGAAGGATATTTAAAGAAGTCCTCACTGGTTGCTTTAATCCCTTCTAAATTGTGTCCTATTTACATCACATCCATGTGCACGTGCCTATGTGGACATTTTGACTCCATTAACTTTGCTTACATTAAGTAAACCCACTTCTGCTGGGTCTGATTTTGTTGACTAAAGGTGAACAGAGCTGCTTATCCCTGGAAATTGCATTGCCACCGGCATTCCAACAACGTTAGCTTTACCTATTACCCCTGGCTTTTCAAAACCAGGTGGCCTCAAAGCCCAAATTCATTTAGAGCATTATCACTGAACCAAAACAAATCAAAGCATCATTTACTATCCAGTCAGTACTTTGGCTTCAGAGGTAACCTTGCCCTGGCCTCCAAAAAAAGCAGGGCTGCTCATGTGAGGTACTGTAATTGTAGAGTGCTGAACACTTGGGCGTGTTCATGCCCTTCCTAATCTACATATGCATGTGTGCCATGCAGTAATTAATGAGCTTGATCCTCACAAGCTTCTTCCAACAAAATAAATTTTAATAGGTGATTAATCAAAATATAGGGCAGATTACCTTCAACCTAGACTCAACCATGTAGAAAATGTTGATGTTTACATGGGAGAGCCCAGTGTGGGGTGTCTATATTCAAGTCCCTGGTCAGAACCCAGTTAGAAATCTCCGTGGCACAGTCACATGCAGTGACTCTGCACTCAGCTTTTGCTGTTGTGAAAGGTGCACACAGAGGAATACTGCAACCGAGACAAGAAGTGAATGAAAATCTAGAATCTTGGTCCTGTGATCCTTTTTCCTATCCTTGCATAATGGAGCAGTAGCGTGAAATGAAACCTGTGTGGCTGAGTAGCCCAAGTAATAATACATGCTAAAGGACCTCCCTCCCTCCCTCTGCTCCTTCTCTTCCTCAACCATTTACTGACTGCTCCTTTTGTCATCTTCTGTGTCCTCTTACTATGCTGAACCTGACAAGTGGAGGACTTCTATTCTCTGTGGCTCCATCCAGTCCAGCTCAGGACAGAGACATCTGCACTGTCTTGCATGAGCCCCCACAGTGCTGTGACAAGTGACAGACACACACACGGGGTGGCTGTGTGCTGCTGTGCTAGGCTGACTCTCTGGCTCGGTTGCCACAAGCATGAGGAGCTAATTTGCCCTGCGGTGGTGGGTTGGATACTCAGGAGGCCCAGCAGACTCACAGAACTTCTCCTTCCTCACCAATCCCTACAAACCTCCTCCTGAGCCTAGCCTCCTGGCTCAGTGGTTGACACATCAAACTTTTCTGCATCTCTGGTAGCCCCTGTATCAATAAGGTTGTAACTTTTCTCATAAAAATCAGCTTGCTGCAACTATAGATCCTCCAGTATCTTAACAAAGTACCAAAACATCTTGGATTACTCAGCCTTCAGCAGTCACTAATTGCTTAACTAAGTCACTTCAGGACACCATATATCTTGAAATCTTTGATCCTAGGCACTAGATTTATCTGCAAAACATGAAAGCATCAATTAGAATACAAGGGTCTTGCTGTGCACTGCTGGATTTGCTCCTTTTTTCCTGGCTTTATATAAGGTGGTTTTGCCCTTCCCCAGAAGTGCTATTTTGTTGAGTCTGTACACTATATTGCAACCTGTGTTTTCCATATCCTTTTCTCAGCATGCCCTGGTGACACATTGGCAATATCACTGTCAGAAACATCAAAACCAGATGTCTAGAGGGCTGGAGAGATTCCCTCAAAATTAGAGAGAAAGGCAGAGAGCCAACCAAAAAAAACCCCAGCCCTCCCCCCATTTAAATTCAATGTGCAAATCGCCCAGATATCAATGTGCTTTTGGCAGCATTCTCCCCGTTACATTGCCCTAACATTGTCCAGGAACAGGCAGATTATTACGGGGGTCTTGTGCTCAGAGAGGGCAGGTACTGTTCCCACTTCTGATTTTGAGGCACTGATTAAAGAGTGATGGGAGAGGCTGTTAGTAAATTGCTCTTTTCCAGCACCTCAGAGGACTGGCTTGCAAGCTGCAGAGCCAACATATCTTAGAAAGTTATTGAATGGGCATGCCAAAGATTTCTTGTTTGCTGAAGTGTTAGTCCAGCAGTGCCAGTGCTCCAAAAGGAGTAAAAACCACACCTACATCCCTTTGTTCATTGTCTATTCCTCTGCCTGAGGGACTAAAGCACTCTGTGCTTCTGCCTGCTTGTCCTGCTACTCTGCATGGATATAACAAGTCAATGGCTGAAATGGGAATGGTGACATGTGTCGTGTAGCAGGCACGTGTAAAGGACAGGCAGGCAAGGAGTCAATAACCAGCTAGATGTGCTCTGACTGCAAATGAGAACCACAGCCCTTGGGCACTGCTTCAGCCCAGCACTTTTCTTTGGAATGACCAAAAAGCCCAAATGCAAAACCATTCACCCTTTTTCTGCTTAGTCTCAACTATCCTGTATTTCATCCCAGTGTTTCATCCCAACTCCATGCCCATTTTATCCATGCTGAAAGTGCATGGAATGTGCCATATATATGAGTAAATGTCATTTTCAATTTCTCCTTGAATATATTTTGGAATGTTGGGAGATTTTATTTCAGTCTTTTGTAAGTTGTTGATTTGTCAGTGTGAAAGAGAAATATTAAAGAGGTTTGGCCAGCAATGCATGCTCTCCTCAATAAAATGGAGCCTAAGTGCTTCCCCAGCTGGAATTTTACTCCAGAGATGCAGCTCTGCAGGGCTGCTTTTGGTATCTCTTGTGGTTTCACTGTGGTTCCATTCCCCTTCCTCTGGTGGATCTCCTCTCTTCGAGAACTGAGGATCACATCCAGAACATTGCAATCCCTCTTTTTCATTTTGGGAGACTTGCTATGAGTTCTTTTGCTAAGAACATATGTGTGTGCATCTGTACAGCATGGACTGGAAGCACAATTTTGTTCTATGCAGGAAACAGGGAGTTGCAAAACCAGCGAATATGAAATGTTGTCCAATAATGGCATCTCTGCATATTCCTCTTTTTATGTTGCTTTGTATAAATCAAAAGCAAAGCCACTGATTCTGGACCAGAATTAAGGATTCTTTTTTTTTCTTTTCCAAGAAGAGAATGCTGTTGCTAGAGGTGGGGGAGAGGGACTCCTTATAAAACACACAAGTCTTCTGAGGAGAGGGGTGACTGACAGAGGATGTTGGTGGTAGACAAGGGCTATGATGAACTGAAAAGGTAAATCATTGAAGAATAAGGAGAAAAATGTAAGTTGGGAAGAAAATGGGATTGTACTGAAGACAAGTGACAGAAAACAGAAGATTGTGGAAGAAGCTGCAGAAATCTGTTTCTGAGGCTTCTCAGTCACCAACTATTCTGCTCAAAGCAGGAGGCAGCACCATGGCACTCCTTGGTTGTTATATTGGTTTTGATGCCTGGGTAGCAGTGAGGCCCCAGAAACAGGCCGGGCCACCAGAACCATTCAGGTTCTTGGGGGATGCTTGCATGTAACAGGAGGAACACTGTACAGCAGTGGCACTGCTGCTGCTCCTCAGGCAGCTGGGCAGGATCCCACACTCAGATTTCTTGCCTGGGAGTAGCACAGGGGATTCACTTGCACTAGGGGATGCTTAACCTTGATAGAGTTATGAGCTGTTTGTTTGTTGTAAGCAATACAGAAATTGAATAATCTTTCCTAAACAAATGTCATACAACATTGGATGCATGCAAACTACCAATATATTGCCTAAAGAAAAGCTAATTACTTGGAAAGTCTGATAGAAAATTGGATTTCACTAATGGATCATTTTACAGTTTGCTCCATGCCCAGCTATTCATCATTTGCAAAAAAACTGCAGTGAACAGCTTCAAGGAAATAACTGAAAGTAATTAAGTTTTACAAAACTGGTACTGAAAATCATCCAAGAACTTCCTAAGCCCTCGTTTTTTTCTACTTCAGGTTTGGATTTTTAGAAGAGAAGTCAAAACATGGACATACTCATATGTAAATGCATCCTGATCTACTGTATGTGATGGCTCCATTTAATTTGATTTTTAAACATGCAGTACTATAGTACACAGACCTTAAGCCAAACCAACAAAACCAAAGAATCAGAAAAAAAAAGGTATAAATTAAGGTTTGCTTATGTAAATGGAGAAAAGCAGCACGGATTCTCCCTGGAAAGTCTGTTTCCAGTTTACAAAACCTTTCACATGCAGTATCATAAGTATCCACTTGGTGGTTACTTGTGCCAACAAAGGAGATGCTTTTTTCCATCTCCAAGAATCAGTTTTCTTTCCATTTCTCTCCTAGTAACAGACAGCATGCAGAACTCTGGCTGCATTTTACAATTTTTGGCATAACAAGACGTGAGCTTGTGGACTTTGGGTATCCTAAGTCACTCTTGCCAGTAGAAACTAATTTAAAATCAGTCTGGTGCAAATTCCTAATATAAACTCATTCAGAGTCTGCATTGATTTAATCTGTATGACAACATGATATCCCTTCTGGTAGTGTCAGCTGTCAAAATGTCCTTTTAATGCACTGAAATAGTAAGTCTGGTCATTTGACTAGAAAAGATGGCACTTAACTTTTTCTCTTTTTAGCTACTACATATCTAAATGGTCACAGCCCCATGAATGGCCTCTGTTTATTATGTGTAATATTCTGCCCCTTTAAATTACTTAAAACCATTCATGTAAATAACAGCCCAATGCCAGACAGAATTAGTTTATTAGGTGGTGGGCTGATTCTTTCTACACAACCCTAGTGCAACTTCTAAGTATTTCTGGAATTGTTTCAGACACTCAGAGGCTACAAAGAGCCAGATTCACTACTGGCATAGTGAGATCACTTGGCCTGAACTTGATGCAAAGGCTGGAAAACAATCTCAGCATTTTCCCTTCTTTGTTCACCCTTTCACACACTGTGGACAGACACACAACATACCACACAGCAGCAAATTCCACTGGAGAGCATCCTCTTAGGCTTGGAAAATTGCTCTCAAGCCACTGACTCCAATCCCAGGCAAAGAAAATTCCACTTATAATTGCCCTTGCAAACTGATTGAGCTTTATCTTACAGCTTATTTTCCTTTTGGTGACTGGTAACATAAACAGGCAAAGAATGTAGCAGAGAAGCAATAGGAAATATTGTATCGGGCACTATTTGGGATATGTGGACAAAAATTCCAGAATATTTTTTGCATCCTAATTTTTCCATCTCGTTTGAAGAATTACAAGTAAACCACAATCTGCTACAGTGATTGCCAAGGTATCTTACTGGCTTCTTCAAGTGGTACTGTTTCCAAATGAGAGGGAAATGTTGGCATGAGGTTAATAAAGAGATTAATTAAAAGGGGATATATGAGAAGAGCAGGACAATTAAACTCTGCTATGCGGAAT